>NW_026614673.1:300000-552709 GCF_030052815.1 Hevea brasiliensis
TTCCCAACTTTAATTTTAATATTTTTCCAAACGTTCTAGCTGTCCGGACCGACACCGGTCACCGGAACAGTAGAATGTATGGAGTGGTTACCGGGAGGGTGTTACAGATGACATCTTGGTGTATTCCAAGGATAAATCAGAACATGATGAGCATTTGAGAATTGTTCTGCAGACTCTAAAAGAGAAGAAATTGTATGCTAAATTGTCCAAGTGTGAGTTATGGCTGAATGAGATTGCATTCCTTGGACATGTAGTATCAGCTGAAGGGATTAGAGTGGATCCCAAGAAGATTGAAGCAGTGATGGAATGGAAGCCTCCCAGAAATACAACTAAGATCAGAAGTTTCTTGGGGTTAGCTGTATATTATAGAAGATTTGTAAAGGGATTTTCCCTGATAGCTGCTCCAATGACCAAATTACTACACAAGAATATAAAATTTGACTGGAATGACAAGTGTCAAGCCAGTTTTGAGAGGCTAAAAGCTATGTTGACAGAGGCACCAGTGTTAACACAGCCAATGTCTGGAAAAGACTTTGTAGTCTACAGTGATGCCTCACACAATGGGTTAGGGTGTGTATTCATGCAAGAAGGGAAAATGGCCGCATATGCTTCCAGGCAGTTAAGGCCACATGAAAAGAATTACCCTACTCATGATTTAGAGTTAGCAACAATTATCTTCGCATTGAAGATATGGAGGAATTACTTGTATGGAGAAAAATGCTACATATGCACAGACCATAAGAGTCTGAAGTATCTGCCAACCCAGAAGGAACTTTATTTGAGACAGAGGCGATGGATTGAATTCCTGAAAGATTATGATTGTATAATTGACTATCACCCTGGGAAGGCAAATGTGGTCACTGATGCTTTAAGCAGAAAATCTATTGTAGCATCAAGATCTCTGAATGCCCAACTATCCTTAACTCATGGTGGAGTTATTTTGGCTGAGTTGCAAGTGAAGCCGAATCTGTTACAACAGATACAGGATGGGCAGAAGACAGATGGGAAATTAATGGCTGTTATGGGCAAAATCACTAAGGGGAAGGAAACTGAATATGAAGTGAAAGAAAATGGGTGCCTGTACTATAAAGAAAGAGTGTGTGTTCTAGATGATAAAGAATTGAAAACCAGTATTCTGAAAGAAGCATATAACAGTGTGTATGCTATGCACCCAGGAAGTACAAAAATGTACCATGACACTAAACTCCGATCATCGTGGCGGTATGAAGAAGGACATAGTTGACTATGTAACTAGATGCTTGACATGTCAGCAAGTCAAAGCAGAGCATCAAGTTCCATCAGGTTTGTTACAGCCCATAAACATACCTGAATGGACCGAGTCACTATGGACTTTGTCAGTGGTCTACCTCTCACTCAGAAGAAGCATGATGCAGTATGGGTGATTGTGGATAGGTTAACAAAATCAGCACATTTTCTACCAGTTAGAACTGACTACTCACTGGAAAAGCTAGTAGAATTGTACATCAGTGAGATAGTTAGACTACATGGAATTCCACTTTCCATTATATCTGATAGAGACCCGAGGTTTACATCTAGATTTTGGAAGAAATTACAAGAATCCTTGGGCACACAACTCCATTTTAGTACGGCTTTTCATCCTCAGACGGATGGACAGTCGGAAAGAATAATCCAGGTAAATTTTGAAACTCATTGAGTTATTGTAAATAATAATTGAACTGATAATGATAATAATAACCGAATATATGTGATAGGTCCTCGAGGATATGCTGAGAAGTTATGTTATTGAGTTTGAAGGAAGTTGGGACAGATACCTTCCACTGGCAGAATTTGCATATAATAATAGCTATCAAGCTAGCATATAAATGGCACCGTATGAAGCACTGTATGTTGGACTGAATTGGGTGAAGATAAGCTAGTGGGGCCAGACTTGATAAAACAGACAGAGGAAAAGGTGAAACTGATAAAGGCCAATTTGAAAGTTGCCTCAGATCGACATAAATCTTATGCTGACCTGAAAAGAAAGGACATTGAATATGAAGTTGGCGAGAAAGTATTTCTCAGAGTATCACCGTGGAAGAAAGTGTTGAGATTTGGGAAAAAGGAAAAATTAAGCCCTAGGTTTATTGGCCCATATGAAGTTATTGAACGTGTGGGACCAGTAGCCTATAGATTAGCCTTACCACCTGAGCTGGACAAGATACATAATGTATTCCATGTCTCGCTACTCAGAAGATACAGATCAGATCCTTCACATGTCATCTCAGCAGAAGAAATTGTGGTACGACCTGACCTGACATATGAAGAAGAACCAATTAAAATCTTGACACGAGAGGTAAAAGAGCTCAGAAATAAGACAATTCCACTAGTGAAAATCCTATGGAGACACCACAACACGGAAGAGGCAACATGGGAGAGCGAGGAGACAATGAGACAACAGTTCCCTCAGCTCTTCACATCAGGTAAATTTCGAGGACGAAATTTTTATTTAAAGGGGAAGAGTTGTAACATCCCCATTGCACGTGTTCTGTACGTTCTGTTGCTCCAGTGGTCAAATAATAGTCCAGGCAAGTCAGGATGTCTGGAACTACACTTTGGTGATGGTGAACAGACATATAATGATGAAATAAATAAAAAGAAAATATAAGAAAAATCAAACAAAAAATGAAAGAGAGAAAATGAAGCTAAGTTAAGCAGTAAGCATGGCGATGGTGACCGTGACCTGGAAGGTCTCGTTCTTGACCCCAAGACCGCGAGGAACCCTCTGAATCTAATTTTGAGACATAAATAAAGGTTTATTGAAATGTAATTGACACTAGAAATATCAAAGAAAAATTAGTAAATTAGTACAAAGAAAAATGAAAAATTGAGAAACAGACAAAAATAGGTGTTACCGAAAAATCGAGAATATAACCCGAAGTGGGGTATTTTGGTCATTTGACACCTAGTGTTGCCTTTTGACCTCAATTTCCATTAAGAATAAATGATATTGCACTTAGGAAATGTCATGAAAAAAAATTAAAATGGGATACAATATGTAAATAGTAAAAGAATGGTGCTAAATGAGCAAATAAGGAAACTTTAACTAATTAAATATTAAAATGAGCTTAGTGCTCCACTAACTTGAATATTGGGACCCTTATCAAAGCCTTGGGACAGCAGATAGCACTCACCATCATCTTCTTCATCATCCCATTTTACTTTGCCGAAATGAATTCCACCATGGGAATCACCATGGCCACCCCACATGCAACCTCCATGGGTGCATGATCAAGCCATCCTTTCCACTTCTTTCCTTCATTAAAGCTTGCCTACTCACCTTGGGGAAGATATTGGCAATAAGAAAAGCAAGATTTGGTGAAGTTTTGATAAGCTTCAAAATTGGTAAGTGTCCAAAACCTCTCCCTTGCTTTAGTAAACCTTGTGTTTAGGTTGAGGTGAGTATTTCGGTGAAGAGAAATGAAAGAAATAGTGAGAAATGGACTTGTCCATTTTTCGCAGCCATGAACCTTTGTTAAGCTTGAGTTATTTTTACTTCTAATGAATGGAAATGAAGGTTGATTAATTTAAATGAAAGTTGTAGTAAGTTTGTATCTAAGTATATGCATGTAGTGTTTGAATTAAGGGTGTGAAATGGAACTTTGATGCCTTGAGCAAACTGCCATATTTGGCAGCCCCTAATAGCATGAATTTGTGTGTGAACATGTAGTTATTAATGAAATATGCTAAGGTTAAATTGTGGGCAGCAAGTGTAAGTGATATTGAAGTATGATTATGTTGAAGTGTATGTGTAATATTGACATTGAGATGTGTTAAATTTTGGTGGAAGTGAATGTTGAATTAATGGTGAATTGTGTGCATTGAGCACTTGAATATTCTGCCCAAAATTGTTGCTGGAATTGTGTACAATATATATATAGAAGTGTTATTGATTGAATATTAAAGAAATGGGGAGGAGAAGGAATATCAAATTGGAAGTGCATGTGCTTTGTGCAGGTTGTGTGTGAAGGCAGTACAAAAATTAGGCCATAAGTGCCAAACTATGAACCCAATTGGTATGAGGCCAATAGGGGGTGAAACTAGACACCAAATAGGCCAACTTTCATGTAGAAATGTTGCCAAAATTCTGCCTAGAAACTGACCTTAAAAATGACCAAATCCGGATTAGCAACCTTGCAACCCAGATTTTTGACCATATGAACAGTAGTCCTTTGGATGACCATAACTCACTCAAAATAGGTCCAATTGACCTAAAAGTTTTACCATGGTTAGTTTAGACATAGATATACAATTCTTATGAAGAAACCAAAGCCCAGAAATGGCCAGAACCAAGTCAAATGGCTTGCACAATTTCGGGTACAAAAACTGCCGAACCAAAAACTGACGTAAAATTGACCAAATTTTGCACTAAAGGTGCAATCTGTCCTGCTTTAGTAAATTGACCATATCTTGGTCTATACAAATCAGAATGACCTGAAATTTTGCCCCGCGTGCAATAAGACATAGAGCTACAATTTTTCTTCTTTAACCAGAAGCTAATAACCAAGGGAAATAGGACTTTAAGCTAGACCAATCTAGCACACAAAAATTGAGAATTTGACATTTTGCATACAATGATGCTTGAAACATTTTGGCAATGAATGCCAACTTGTAAAAATGGTAAATTGCACTATATTGGCAGCATATTGAGATATAAATTATGACATATTGATGCTAGAAACAACTTATCCATATTACCTAAAAAGGTCAACATATGCATTGACTTGTGAATTATATAATAGTTAGTAAACTCCAAAAATTGAAGAATTAAACAATTAATTAATAATGTGCCCTAGTTTGCCTAGTTGTCTAGTATGGATAGGTTGGCATGCTAATATGATTCTGACAGCTGTTCTGTAAATGGCCTTATGCCATACTGTGTTTTTACGGCTTATTATGCCGCATTGTGACTTTAATAGCCTACGGCTATACATATTGTGTATTTATTTTTGGCTTATCGCCAGATTGACTATATGGCTTTTTAGCCACGCTATTTGCACACCGGGAGACACTTTGTGACCGATGGTGTGACGGCCCGAGGTACTAGGTACCCGGTGCGATATATCCGTTTATCGATGCAAGTCGATTATATAGGCTACGGGCGATAATTTAAGTATTATTAAATTCAAATACCTAAATCCAGTCTACTGACATACAGCAACACCAAAAATTTGTAAACACTTTATTTACTTTATTTTAGTGTATATTTCTTTATATTTGGCACCACTAAGCAAAATTGCTTAGCGTGTTGCTTTTGTAACGCGTAGGTATTGGAGATACAGCTAGGGAGCCCAGCAAACCTACGACCGGGTGAGACATCAGTTCTGCACAGGAGTCCAGAGTCATCTGCACTCCATTGCATACATGGTAGGACTTAGGATATCTTGTATTTTGTACTTTTGTTGTATATTTGAAATTCGGCCATGTATTTTGTAATGTTATGAAAGCTCTAAAGTTTGTAATATTTTGTACATATTAAATAACATGGAGATTTTTTGTATATATTTAAATTATTATGGACTGTATTATGGAACTGTTTAATGACTGTAAAAGTCTATTGACTTTACTGAGAAATAGAGACTGTGAAATATTTGAGATTTTGATATCATCATATTAAACTATTTTCAACAGGTTTGGAAGGATAGTTTGTCCTAAATATAGACGGCATCTTGCCAAATTTTTATTACTAGTCTTGAAACACTGATTTTATCAAAGTATGAAAATAGTATCAGTATGATATGAATATTATATAAAAGACTTCTTAAAATCAAATGGAGTTTAGTAAATGAAATAATCATAGACTAGGTGTTCCGGAACGCCGTGTAGCATGCCTTGCTCGGCTATTCTATAGACGGGTGAGGGGTGTTACACCATGTGCTTGTCATAAATGTCATTGGCTCAGCCTACTTATCATGTATAAGTGCCTGTCATATTTGTTATATGGCATGAGACTCACCATTCCATCTTATTTACATCTCATATAAATAACTTGGGAACAAATATGGTTACAATATTTCTGGATAAGTCTTGTTCTTATTGTGAAGAATCCTCGATTGTGAACCAATTTATGATACTTTGTGTTAGAAATACTGTCACTCATATTCTTAACAACTTAAGAATAGAATTTCTAACAAAATATCAATGGACGTTTTCTATTACACATAAATATATGTAAACGGAAAAGTGAAAATGCCTTTTATTAATAAAACATATACAAGTTACATACTAAATGATATGCTCTAGGGCATACTACTAACTTGCAATTCAGCAAAAACCTTCACCGTGGGCTCAAGCTTTTAGCCCGGCATAGACCTCTGAAAGCCACCAGGGTTCGCCAGGAGTTCGGATGCACCTGGGCTATACAGACATGGTGGAATTTCAAAATGGCTTTATAGAATTCATCTAGGGGAAATCGAAGCCCAGCATTTAATTGCTCTTCATGCACCATAATCAGGTAGGTTTTGTCGAAGAAATTATTAGCCCAAAGATCGCCATGGCATCTGATAAGTTCAAAAGAGTCGATCAGAAAGTTTTACTCTTAGCTAATAGACTAGAGATCGGCCTCCCCTAGAACCGATGGCAACTTATCCACGGGTAAGTTCTCTTTCCTTAAAGCCTACGCTTGTTTCGACCTATTCGCTTGACAATGGACCGGGATAATGGCTGTGGAAGGTTTGGGTTGCTCACTTGGACTGACCACATTACCTTCGCCCGGTGTCCATGAAATGTGAACAGAGGGAGGGCTCGTAGCTCTCTGACCGTCGGTACTGCTCATTTTCAAAGGTAAAGATAAAAATTGATCAGAAAGAGATTAAAGCTCTTACCGGAGTGTAAATCAGTGCTAAAAAACTTTGGAAAATGAGAGAGAGCATTGTAGTTGCTCAGGAAATCTAAAAATGGCGTAAGTAGGCAAATGGCCAATACTCCTTCCTATTTATACCTGCCCGAGCATTAAATGCTTATGAAGCGCCAAGTGACGCATCAGTTAGTGAAATTTGACCGTTTCGATGACTCATCAAAAGAGAATTCCAAAAACATGACAGGGAGATCGGATAGTTGAAGGTTGATTACAAGAGATCGATTGATGAGTGTGATTTGGGAGATCAGATCGAACATAGTTATAAGAGATCGGGAAAAATAATGTGATAATAAAACAAAATAAGCAATCAATTTTGAGTAAATAAACTTCATTTCATTTCCAAAAGGTTATATTACATCATTTGGGCGATCTCTCAAGATCAATAATTACAAATTTCCCTTCACTATATTCTACCTATTTGGCTCCTACTGTTCGGACTACTCCCAATTCCAGGATGCCATTCAAGAGATATGTGGAGATCGGGAGGGTAGCTCTCATTAACTATGACAAAGACCATGAGAAGCTCAGTGTCTTTGTCGATGTCATCGACTAAAACCAAGCTACGATCGGGACCCCTGATATGGTTAAGAGCCAAATGAACTTCAAGAGGCGGTCACCGATATCAAGATTGAAATTAGTGGTCCCCTTGTCAAAGATCGGTCTACAGGTCATACCGGTAAATCGATCCATGATCAGTATGGTAGTCAATTTCGACCCTGATCGGTCAATTAGTCTAGTTCCCTCACCGTCATCAAATGACACCCTCATAAGTCTCTGATTGCCGGAATCGTCCATTTTCAAGTGATGGGCAAGGAAAACATTTGGAAAAAGATTAAGGTAGTTGTCATGAGGAGAATTCTCACCGAAAAAGTCAAGAGCAGAAAAGTAAAACATTAGAAATTCACCGGAGAAGGGAGAATGTGGGTGTGTGAAGGACAAAATTCCTCTACATATATACAGGGCCTTGGCATTTATTACGTGCAGAACTCGAAGTGGTTCATCGATAATCAAAGAATTAATTGCTTTAAGAGGTGAGGAAGGGATCGGAAATTAAGATCAAGAAGAAAAGAGATCAGATGCAGAAAAAGCCGAATTGAGAGATCGGAACAAGAGGCCTCAGATCTACCAACCATAAAAGAGAGTGGCTAAATTGAGAAATGACCTATAGAGATCAGAAGGCTTAGAGAATCAAAATCACTTTCAATCATGACCCTCAAATTTATAAGATTAACTCCTCACCATCGAATCTCAAACGGTTAAAGCAGCCCAGTACATCTCAATTTACACTGTTTATCACACTTGTAAGGACAGATTTGAGACTTTCAGATCAAAAGTGAATAACTAATTCGGCACTTTTTGCTCCCAACCCTTGGATCCATTCTGTAAGGCAGAATTCCTGATCGTTGGATTAAAGAATGAAAGGACAGAGATTCTGAACCAAATCTTGGCCCTCAATCTTAATTCTCTTTAATTCTAAGATGTCGAATCATGTCCTCTTAAATTCGAATTTTCCATCTCTTTTTGCTGGAATCCTGACCCTCTATTTTAAGTACCTATTTCCTATAAATACCTGCATGTAATACTGTAGTAGGATAGCGATTATTGTCAAGAAACCTCTACATTTTGATATAATTTTATTGCCCTTAATTCTAAAACCCTTGAAATTCCTAGAGACTTTAGAAACAAGTTTTCTAAAGGATCTTTTCACTAAAGTTAAATGTCTTGCAATTCATAACCTTAGTAATCATGCACCATCTTGAAAGGCCAATCGCAGTTCGTCATTAAGGCCTCATTATCATCTCCTTCGGTGGCTTAAAGTCACTCCGTCATCTCAGCTATAGCAGTTCCAAAGTCCGCAGATCATTGGTATTGATTCATTCATTGTTTCAGCCCTCTACAAGTAAGCATTTAACTTATCAATCTCTAAATATCACTAGTTTGTGTTCATGATGTGAGTATTCTTAAGGTGTTTTGTCACACTGAGTTTTCAGAATAAGGACATATTAAGTCTGACTTGTGTCATAAATATTATCTTTGGCCTCTTATCATTTACAAGTCTTATAGTTATCATTATTTTCAATTCTTTTTTTTACTTCGTATGAATAAAAGTTTGGGTCGCTAATGATCCATAACTACCATAAGGAGTATCGATAAAAGTGATTATTTAGAAATTTTTGACCTGAATAAGATGAGGAAAAATAATTAGGAATATGGATGTATTCCAAATTGATGTAGAAGATTCGGATGAATCGTGAGGCCAAAAACTGAGATTAGCTTGGACAAGTAAATTATGAGATCAAAAAGAAATGAATCATGTTCAGACGATAAGCTATAAGATCGAAAAATAAAGACAAATTTGGATCATAAGACATGAAACCCGAAATAGAAAAGTTCAGAAAATAAGTTATATGGGTGGAAACAAAGGAGTTCAGATAGTGTAGAGATCAAGGAATGACGTGGAAGATCGACGAAGAGTTTGGATCAACCTTCGTGACTTTTAAATTCACTTCTCAAAACAGGGAGTTCCGTAGAGAGTCCTTTCATGGGATTCCTGTTAGCTTTTATAACGTGTCCAATGCTACATTAGAAAGACCGGGAGAGAGTCCTTTCTTGAGTTCTTAACCAAAAGAGATCGGGAGAGAGTCCTTTCCTGAATTCTCTTAGCTAAAGTTCTAATAAAAATATTTTAAGAGATCGGGAGAGTGTCCTTACCTGAATTCTCTTAGCTAAAGTTCTAATAAAATAACTTAAGAGATCGAGAGAGAGTCCTTACCCGAATTCTCTTAGCTAAAGTTTTAATAAAAATATCTTAAGAGATCGGGAGAGAGTCCTTACTCGAATTCTCAGCTAAAATTCTAATAAATATTTTTTAAGAGATCGAGAGAGAGTCCTTTCCTGAATTTTCTTAACCAAAATTCTAATAAAAATATTTTAAGAGACATGAAAAGAGTCCTTTCCTAGATTTTCTTAGTCAAAATTCTAATATTCTAATACACACCACACCCTCAGTTATTTGAATGCCAATGATAAGGTACATAATGTGTGAGCCAAGACTCCTCCTCACTCGTTATGAATCTTTAGGGACCAAATAACACCTCTTTAGAATTAGAGTCCTAATTCGAAGAGGGAAGAATTTGATGATATATTTAACAAATCAAACAAATCAAATAAACATAACATCAACTCACTGTAGGGTCATCCCATGTACCCGTGTTCTTAGGAAACTCAAAATGGTGAAATATCAAACGTTCATTTTATTAATAACAGGGACCAATATTATAACTCCAACCCCAAAATTATCAATCTTAAGTTATGAAGAGCACATCGTTAAATTTGCTTACCCTCGTTGAGGGACAAGGTAGGGTGCCTAACGCCTTCCCCACCCATGAACGGACCCCAAACCTTAGAATCTCTATTTTTTTGAAGTGGCTTTTATAAATTTATAAGTTTTTTTTATAAATGGTTTCCTTTAATTCCCCTCAAAATTAAAGTGGCGACTCCTCACTTTTTTTACTTCAGTGAGAATCGTTCGGCGACTGCAAAACCCTTACGATACTCTTCAATTCAAGGCTTGATGCTAGGTTTTTTTTTTATTTCCTATGGAAATTATGGAGGAATTATGAGTTTGAAGCTTAGAAATGAAGCTTTCATGGAGGTTTAGAAAGAGAGTGTACGGCACAATGAAGAAAGAAGCAGAAGATGATGAAGATGATAGTAGGATGATGTATTTAAATGAGATATTTTACTCAATTAATTAATTTTTGTCTTATTTA
Source organism: Hevea brasiliensis (assembly GCF_030052815.1). Lineage (NCBI taxonomy): Eukaryota > Viridiplantae > Streptophyta > Magnoliopsida > Malpighiales > Euphorbiaceae > Hevea > Hevea brasiliensis. The sequence goes on from NW_026614673.1 coordinate 310,651, forward strand.
CAAAATATCCAAATATTTATAATTATAATTTTAATTATAATTATTATAATTCAATAATTCCTTCTATTTCCCCATTAAATTTTCATACTTCTTTTTGTTAATTTAAACCCATTCTAATACATTAATCTCACTTAATTTAATTAAAATTTTGATCAAAAGTCAACTCTTTAGGTGAATTGATTAAAATACCCTTCATCAGGTTAAAATCTATCTTTTTCAATAATATCGATTAAGTCCATAACCTGATGGTCACTTCAATTTTTATTCTATTTATCTTAATTAATTTCCATCTCATTTTTAGCCATCGAGTTGACTTTGAATAATACTATTTACATACTAGAAATAGTACTATTCAGAGCTCAAAATTTCCGAATGTTACACGTTGGCCATGACTGGAGTTTCAAGAATTTCAGGTTCTGGTTCTGGTTTTTGGTTTCTCCTTCCTCTCTTGATGGCTCTTAGAGTCTTGTCTATTTTAAGATCCAATACAAGCAATTCTTCTTCAGGCTTGGTTCTAGTCAGAAACTGAACTGAGAACCTAAAAAAGAAACAAAAAGTAAAATCAAATTAATTAATTTATAGTAACAAAAATAAATGTCTAAAGAAGATAAATTGCCTATCACTTAATATTACTAAATTCCCTAGCAACGGCACTAAAAACATGTTTGCTGATTTTACAATCCCGCAAATGCATGGATTATGAATAAGTAATATAGTAGTCATTAGAGTATCATTGCCACGAGGAATTTATAGGCAAAGTACTAAACTAGACAATAATTTTAACTATTTAGACTATCAAAGTTATGGAAAGATTAAATCTAAACTACTAAAGAGAATATTGAGAAATAAAAGAGAATAAAGCTGAGATTTTAATTTAATATAATCTATGAGGGAAGAAATTCTAGAATTAAGATTTCATACTTTAACCCTGTTATGGTCTTAACCTTGCTTATTCAATAGATTGAGGATTGTTACTTTGATAAAAATTAATCATAAGTGAAAGAGTTATGCACCAATCCTAGGAACAATTCCATAAGAGGTGCAAAATTTAGCAATTTAAAATTTTTCTTAAGCTAGGATTTCATGCATCATGCTACCACATTTAGCTATTAAAAAATTCAACATTTATTCACACTAAATCATGCTTTAAGTCTAGGATAGGCCTAATTGCAATTAGGAAACATTTTCCCCAAATTAAACCTAACTAGGTTTTTTGAGATGATTACATACCCTTCAAGGCGCAGAATCAATCAATTCCACCTTAATCCGGGTAGTGAAGACTGCCAATTGCAAGTTCTCTAGCTTGTGCACACAAGCACTTAACCAAGAACACCTTGAACAACCACTAACTCTCCTAAATTCTTCAAAAGTATGGCAGCCAAGATGAAGAAAGGAAAAGTATGTTGTGGTTTTATGGTTTTCTCATTGGAAGTAAGGGAGAAACACTTTCTCAACTTGAGCTTTTGAATTTTGTCAAGGATGAAGATGAAGCTATGGAAAAGGGAAAGACCAAGGGTGGTGGGCACACGAAGGAAGAAGAAGACCAATTTGTTCTTCCTTATCTCCACTTAAATATCTCAATTAATATTAATGAGCAAATGTTGAATTTTAATTGAATAATCAAAATTGTTGTCCAATTCTCATTGGACCATTTGTCATCACTAACTCTTAATCAAGAAATTAAGCCTTAATTATTCATCATTAATTATGTCAAATTTAATTAATTAATCATCATTAATTAATTAATAATGGTCTTCCAATGATCAAGTCAATGTGTCAAATTTTGACTAAGTCAAAGAGGTCAACATTTGACTAAGTCAAATTCTCTAAATATCAACTTCATCCTTTTAGTTATTTTCAAGTTTATATTTAAACTATTTAAATATTAACTTATAGACTTCCATAGATAAATTTAGTTTTAAGTCATGCTAGGCACTTTACAATCTTATTGCAAACTAAATTTGCCAATTCAATTAATTAACTAAACTCTTTAGTCAATTAATTAAACTAATTATGTTTTGGTCAATATGCTTTTATGTGTATGTGACTTATGAGGTTCATGACTAATTGGCAATGAGATTGGAACCGTTCCAAAATTAGAATGAAATCCCCATTTTATCCGAATTATCATAAGTCATAATTAACATCTAGCATTATGTATTATGTTAAGGAGCGAAAGCATTAAAAATATAAGTTTAGAACAATGAATTCAAAAATTTTCTTCTAGGGACTCATGCATCATGCAAGATTCATTATTTACCTAATTGATTTCAATGTTAAACAGCATATTAAAACACTTTTAATATGTTTTTGGATCTACATTTTCCATTTAAGATTTTAGAATTAATAGATTAATTAATTAGAACCCTAGATTAATTCAAGAACATGTGCACTAACCTTTTGATGCACTGTAGTTGTGTTTGGTACCTTTAGGAAGCACCTAGGACACCAAATATTGTCCCTCTAGCTTGTCTACACTAAGATCACTAATGGCAACCCCTTAAACATCTTCTCAAGCCTTTCCAATCATTTAGAAATTCAGGTTTTGCCTTTAGAGACGATTTCTAGGAATTTTAATTCAAGAGAATGTTGGCAATTCTCTTTGAATTGATGAGAGATGAAGAAGAAGAGAGGAAGAGGAAGACAAGGTGGCGACACCTCTTTTGAGAAAATCAGATTGTTCTGTTTTTTCTTAAATCCTTGTCCTTATATAGCTAGGTCATCACTTAAAACCCTTACCGCATGTTATCTTTTGATTGGCTCTTAGTTTAATTAACCCAATCACATTGTGTCAAGCGTCAAACTTATATTTAATCTTAACTTTGATCATCTTACATGATTAAAAGATATATGGCAAGCTTATGTGTAATGTCATGTGTCGACATCTCATGGTGCCACATGTCACCCTGTGAAATGACCAAAATACCCTTATGTCTTAATTTTGAGTTCTCAATCCAAAATAATTATTTCTCTTCTTCTAATCAATTTATATCAAATATAAATTAATTAATTAATCTCTATTAATAAATTTCTCATAATTAAATTCATATTTAAACACTTTAAATATAAATTTAACTTATACTATACATCCAATAACCTAGATTTGGTTTCAAGCCATGCTAGGGACTTTGCAATCTAATTGCAAACCAAACCTATTTTATTAATTAATTAAACTCTTTAATTAATTAATTAAATCACATTTAACTTGGGGATTACTTGTGTATGTGTCTGACTCACTAGGCTCATCACTAATTGACAATGATATATAATATTAACTCTTAATATCATCAAAACTCTTTCTTACCATAAATGATTTCTCTAAATCATTTCATGCACCTCATAGACCATGGTTAACACCTAGCATAGCATGCCATGGCCACCCAATTAGTAATAAGGTTTACCTTTAATGAACCTATAATCATATGTTACCATGCACTAGAATATCTCTGTTACAAAATCCCAATTCATGCTGGAGTCATGGTTTATGTAAAACCCCATTTGCTATCAATATTATGTTCTCTTTTAATTCCAGTTCTTGATTAAAAAGATTTTCTCATCAGAAACTCTTTTCTGATTAAATCTATCTGTCCTGGTCAGGAACTTGAAACATCAAGAACAATTAAATAAACATAAGATTTTATCCCTATTTATTTAAGGTAACAGATTCCATCTTGATCAACACCTACCTCCATATATAACTAGTAGGAGCCAACAAATTGAAGGAGTAGAAGTAAGAAAAACATAAGTTTAGATCATTGAATTCAAAAATTTTTCATCTAGAGTCACATGCATCATGCAAGATTCATTTTTATCTATTTGATTTCAATGATAAACAGCATATTAAAACTCTTTTAATATGTTTTTGGATCTATATTTTCCATTTAAGATTTTAGAATTAATTAGATTAATTCATTAGAACCCTAGATTAGATCAAGAATAAGTGCACTAACCTTTTTGATGCATTGCAGTGTGTTTAGCACCTTTGGGATGCGCCTAGGACACCAAATGTTGTCCCTCTAGCTTGTCCACACCAAGATCACCAATAGCAGACCCTTGAATAGCTTCTCAAGCCTTTCCAATCAATTAGAAATTCAGGTTTTGGCTTTTGAGAATTACAGTTGTATACAGGACACTAGAAACGATTTCTAGCAATTTTAATTCAAAAGAATGTTGGCAATTCTCTTTGAATTGATGAGAGATGAAGAAGAAGAGAGGGAGAGGCTCCTTTGGGTGGCGGCACTAAAGAAGAATAGCAGCCTTGTTATTTTACTCTTTCATAACAAGACATTATATAGCTAGGTCACCACTTAAAACCCTTACCACATGTCACCTTCTGATTGGCTCTTAGTTTAATTGACCCAATCACATTGTGCCAAGTGTCAAACCTAAATTTAATATTGACTTTGATCATCTTATATGATTAAAAGAGAAATGGCAAGCTTATGTGTAGTGCCATGTGTCACCATCTCATGGTGCTGTTAGTAATATGCCCTAGAGCATATCATTTAGTACGTGTCTTGTACATGTTTTTATTAATAAAAGGAATTTTCACTTCCCGTTTACATAATATATTTATGTGTAATAGAAAAGGTCCATTGATATTTTGTTAGAAATTCTATTATTAAGTTATTAAGAATATGAGTGACAGTATTTCTAGTGCAAAGTATCATAAATAGGTTCACAATCGAGGATACTTCGCAATAAGGACATGACTTATCCAGAAAGATTGTATTCATGTTTGTTCCCAAGTTATTTATATGAGATATAAATAAGATGGAATGGTGAGTCTCATGCCATATGATAAACATGATAGGCACTTATACATGATAAGTAGGTCGAACCAGTGACTCTTATGACAAGCACATGGAGTTTACTCTTGTCAATGTATTATCATAAATCATATCAGTGCATATAATCTTTAGACCTGAGATAGCACAGTTATCTTGTATTTAGGTGGTTTGAGTTTTATACTGCTTTCATACTTGCACTTTGTATGGGTATATGGGCATGTGTTGGCTCCTACTAGTTATATATGTAGGTAGGTGTTGATCAAGATGGAATATGTTCCTCTAAGTAAATAGGGATAAAATCCTATGTTCATTTAATTGTTCTTGATGTTTCAAGTTCCTGGCCAGGACAGATAGATTTAATCAGAAATGAGTTTCTGATGAGAAAAATAATTTTAATCAAGAACTGGAATTAAAAGAGAACATAATATTCATAGCAAATGGGGTTTGACATAAACCATGACTCCAGCTTGAGTTGGGATTTTGTAACAGAGAGATTCTAGTGCATGGTATAGGTTCATTTAAGGTAAACCTTATTACTAATTGGGTGGCTATGGCATGCTATACTAGGTGTTAACCATGGTCTATGAGATGCATAAAATGGTTTAGAGAAATCATTTATGGTAAGAAAAGGTTCTGATAATATTAAGAGTTGATATCATGTGTCATTGCCAATTAGTGATGAGCCTAGTAAGTCACACACATACATAAGTAATCACCAAATTAAATATGATTTAATTAATTAATTAAAGAGTTTAATTGATTAATTAAATAGGTTTGATTTGCAATTAGATTGCAAAGTTCCTAGCATGGCTTGAAACCATATCTGGGTTATTGGATGTATAGTATAAGCTAAATTTATATTTAAAGTGTTTAAATATGAATTTAATTAATGAGAAATTAATTAATAGAGATTAATTAATTAATTTATATTTGATATAAATTAAGTAGAAGAAGAGAAATAATTATTTTGGGTTGAGAACCCAAAATTAAGACACAAGGGCATTTTGGTCATTTCACAGGGTAACATGTGGCACCATGAGATGGTGACACATGGCACTACACATAAGCTTGTCAAATGTCTTTTAATCATGTAAAATGATTAAAATTAAGATTAAATATAGGTTTAACAATTGGCACAATGTGATTGGGTCAATTAAACCTAGAACCAATCAGAAGGTGACGTGTAGCAACGGTTTTAAGTGGTGACCTAGCTATATCAGTGTAAGGATGAAAGAGCAAAAACACAAGCTGCTGCTTTTCTCTTTGTGCCACCACCTTGGAGACCTCTCCCTTCTCTTCTTCTTCATCTCTCATCAATTCTAAGAGATTAGAAAACAATCTCTTGAATTAAAAATACTAGAAATTATTTCTAGTGTCCTGTTTACATAAGTAATCTCTTAAAAGGAAAAACTTGATTTTCTAATTCATAGAAAAAGCTTCAGAAGTTGTTCAAGGGCTGCCATAGGTAATCTTGGTGTGGACAAGCTAAAGGGACAACATCTTGTGTCCTAAAGACGCTTCCCAAAGGTGCCAAACACACTGCAGTGCATCAAGAGGTTAGTGCACTTGTTCTTGATCTAATCTAGGGTTCTAAAATTAATCTGATTAATTCTAAAGTCTTAAATAGCAAATACAAATCCAAAAACATATTAAAAGAGTTTTAATATGTTGTTTATCATTGAAATCAAATAGATAAAAATAAATCTTGCATGATGCATGTGACACAAGGTGAAAATTTTTGAATTCAATGATATAAACTTGTGTTTTTCATGCTTTCACTCCTTCAATTGGTATCAGAGCCACTATATTTGCCATTTAGATTGTTGATTATATGATTTAATTGTGTGGTGTGATCATTACATGATAGATCCATTGCTGGTTGCAATGAAAGATGGCGGCTTGGTGACCAACACCATTGGCGCGCACACTTTGTGGCCTCCAATGGTGTGCGCAAGGTTTGTCTTTTTAATTTGCAATTTTTGTATGATCTAAAAGCTCATCCTATGTCTAATTAAATTGTTTAATTAGAGTTTTAATCACACAATTAAATTTTGATTCAAATCAGAATTTTAAAAATTATTTGAATATGATTCAAATCTGAATTTTAAAAGCTGTTTGAATGTGATTCAAATCTGAATTTTTAAAGTTGTTTCAATTATATTCAAATCTGAAATTTTAAAGTTGTTTAAATCATATTCAAATCTGAATTTTTAAAAATTGTTTGAATGTGCTTCAACTCTGATTTTTAAAAATTGTTTGAATGTGATTTAAATCTGAATTTTTAAGGTTGTTTGAATGTGATTCAAATTTGAATTTTTAAATTTGCTTGAATGTGATTCAAATCTGAATTTTTAAATTTGTTTTTGAATATGAGATATTCAATTTAATTTAAGTATGTATGTTTTATTTAATTGTTAAATAGTGATATGCATGATGGATGATCATGGACTATAAAAGACCAATATGATTAGATTTATTTCTTTTATGTTTTTTTGGGATTGTAAATTAATTAATTTATTTTAATTTATTTTGTGCATGTATTATTAAGGTTGTAATAATTTTGGGTTGTAATTTCATTTATTTAAGTTCTTGTAAATTCGCCTTAGTATGCCAAGGATTACTATGTAATTGGATTGCAAGAAGATCAAGGAGGTCAAGAGCATTGGCGGGACTAGTGGGAGGAATTCAATATCAAGTGTTGATTATGTACTCATTTAGCAACTCTTGTAATATGAATGACTGAAATGCACCTAGGAATTCCCTGATTCAATTCTTGGTAGCTCAGAATTGAATCTCTTAGAAAGTCCATGATCATACCATATTTACTATTTATCCATGAATGCATGAGATGTATGGGAATGTATTCAAGTATATGATATATGAATGCTAAATGGATAATGTGCAAAGTGAGACCTTAATAGTAATTAGGATGACCATAAAATCTTCTAAACAAATGATTAAGTTGGAAATGGTATAATTAAAGTAATTATAACATGGGCCCTGCATTGAGGCAATTATTTTAAGAAATTTTAAATACTTGCATAAAGATGTAATTAATTTAAGAGATTTTCTTAAGAATAATTGTTAAGCATGAGATGTTGTAAATATGTAAATGGTTTGGCGGCCAATATTAGATGTACCTGAGGACATTAAAATTATTTGCATAATTATTGGCTCAATGGGATCAACTTAACTAATGCAAGATAAGTAAATAATGGATGTACCTGAGATTTTGAGCATTAGGGGCTAGGTAAAGGATTGAACCTCACATGAGATGTGATAGGTAAGGAGTTGCTACTTATAGTTTATTGTAATTCCAATAATGGATGTACCTGAGGATGAACAATAGAATTATAAGAATTTAATCACCCACTAGAAATCCATCCAACTAGGATTTCTGTTTTCTACTTTGGAAGTGTAGGATTCGCTAAGTTAGTGGGAGGACCAATTTAATTAAAAGACCATAATCATTTTGGTTAATTACATGATATATTTATTAATTAATCTAGTTATTTTCTGTAGTTAATTTTTGGATAATAATGAGCACAGAACAACCACCACTATCTAATATCCTTATAAGCATACTTGATCGCAATAGGTTGACAGGACCTAATTTGTCTGATTGGCTAAGAAATTTGAAACTTGTCCTGAACCTTGAACATATAGGATATGTTCTAGACTCAAATGTTCCTGGTCCCTTACCTCTAGAGGCCACTCAAGAGGAATATGAAACTTTGGACAAGTGGAAGGAGCATGATATGAGAGCTAAGTGTTACATGCTTGCTTCCATGAGTAATGAGTTACAGAAGCAGCATGAGAACATGCAGAGTGCGAGTGAGATCCTTTTTCACCTACAAGAGTTGTATGGTGAGCACAGTAGGAATGCTAGGTATGAGATATCTAGACAGCTATTCCACATAATGATGTCTGAGGGATAGAATGTTGGGGATTATGTGTCCCTTCCTTAGTCATTTGGGAATTTTATGACAAATTTCCATGTAACACCCCTAAGTTCGGTAGTGCGTTCTACTGTTCCGGTGACCAGTGTTGTCCGGACAGCTAGGATGCCTAGAACTACACTTCATTATGTGTGAGGAGACATAAAATAATGAAATACAAGAAAAGAAAATACAAGAAAAACAAAGGAAAAATAATAGCAAAGAAATGTAACCAAGTTAAGCGAGCCGAAAACCCTAGCGATGGTGATCAGACGGGAAGTCACACGTGTACCGTTGACTAGCCCTCGATCATGGAACCCCGAAAATATTTTTAGGACTCTAATAAATATTTATTGAAGTATAAATATCATTAGAAATATCAAAGAAAAATTAAATAATTAGTACAAAGAAAAGTGAGAAATCAAAAACTGACAAAACCCAAGAGTTACTAAAAATCTGAATGCAACCCGAACAGGGCATTATGGTCATTTGACATCCCGAAGTGTCTTTTGACCTAAATGTCCATTAAAAATAAATAATATTACACTTAGAAAATAAAATGAAAAATTAATTTGGGGGTACCTAATATAAATAGCCAAAAGTGGAGTGAGAATTGTGTAATTAGCACTTAAATCTTATTAAATCATTTTTCTTAAGTAAGTGGTCCACTAATGAATAAACTAAACATGAAGTGGGGCAGGTGTAAGTCCATAATGCAGCTGAATTCTTCATCTTCTCCAATTCTCTCAACATTGCCGAATTGAAGAAGAAGAAAACCTCCATTAACGTTTTTCATTTAAGCTTGATCCACCCTTCCATTTCACCTTCAATCACTTAGGTTCCTTCATGAAAGTTTGTCTACACATCATAAGGAAGAGCTTGATACCAAATTTAAGAAGTTTAATCAAGGTTTGGCAAGTTCTAACCATAAGGTAAGTTTACATTTTTGAAGATTTCTTTGTTAAACTTTGTGTACATGTTATGGGTGTTGGTTTTGTGAAGGAAATTTTTAAGTTTGCAGAGTTATTGAGATATCCATTTTTGGGCAGCCATGTAGTCATGTATTGATGAAGTATTTGTACATATATTTGATGAGAATTATGTTGGTTATGGTGATGTAATATCCTAGTAAATTATTCCATATATATATGGTGATTTTTGCATTTGGATGGAAATTGATGAATTGTGGAATACTTTGGTGTTGAGGAAGTTTGCGGCAGCCTTGAGATTCTTGAATAAATGTATATGTTCATGAAAGTATTGGCAGAATATTGACCTTCAGAATTGATGGAGATGTGTATAGATTGATTGTGTAAGTATGTGTAAAAATTTGTAATGTTTAGGTGTATATGTGATTGTACTTAGAACTTGTAAATGTGAGTTTTAATTGGTGTATTGAGGATAATTGCAATCTGCCCAAAGTGACATTTAAGTGAAGTGGAATATGGTTTTGGTAATGAACCAAAACAGAAATGGTAAGGGGAAGTGGACATGTTGTAATGTAAGTGTGTAATTGATGAGTGTTAAGCAAGGTAACTAAGGGCAGTGTACATTTTAGCCTATAACTTTAAATGAGTAACCTCAATTGGTATGAGACCAATTGGAGGTGGAACTAGGCACAAAATGTGCCAACTTTCATTGAGAAAGCATACCAAAATTCTGCTTGCAAGGTAGCTTGAAAAATGACCAATTCGGATTAAGTGCAATTGAAACCTGAAAACTGACCAATTGGGCAGCAGTTAGTGTTTAGGCCATAACTCACTCAAAAAAGGTCCAATTGACCTGAAATTTGAACCATGAATAGTTAAGACCCATACCTACAAGTCTTATGAAGACACCAAAGCCCAGAAATGACCATAAGCAAGTCAAATAGCTTGCACAAGTTCGGGTCCAAAAACTGGCCGAACCAAAGTTGACCAAATTGACCTAAAATGACCTAATTTGATGCCATTTGACCAGCAATAGTAAAATGACCATAACTTGGTCTACATAACTCGGATTGACCTGAAATTTTGCCCCACGTGCAATAAGACATAGATCTACAATTTTTTAGTTTTGACCGAAACCCGAAAACAGAGGGAACTAGGTCGTCCGGCTAGGTCAAACTAGTATCCCGGAATCCAGCAAGTTGCATTAAAATGCACTAAACGAGGAAATGAGTTTGGTAAAACGTACCAACCTAAAACCCTATCGAATGTGACATATTAATGACACTAAAACCTAATTTACCTAGAACGCATCGAGGGTCGGTATATTAGGTGATTAAGCAAATAATAGCTTTCAGTGAATTACTTATCGAACATTATCGTTATAGACAAATTAATTTAGCACTGAAACACTTCAAATTGTGTTTCTCAGTTACCAAAGACTCGGGAAAAGGGAAGGAAACACTGAGTCCAGACCAGGAGACAAATATTAGAGGTTTGTGCACAACGGCTATTTCTTTTGAATTTTTCAATTGAAATGAATTATGACTATTGTACATTATTGTTTTAAATTGTGTTTGTGCACAACTAGTTTTCAACTGATTTTGTTTTGAATAATATTTCATATGATAAATTGTATGTTATTGTTTTAAATTGTGTTTGTGCACAATATTTATTTCTTTTGAATTATTTTCAATTGAAATAAATTATGACTACTTGTATGTTATTGTTTTAAATTGTGGAAATGTACTTGAATGGATATTTATTGCTTAAAAAGCATTATAAATGATTTGAAACTGTGAGAAACTGTTTGAATGGTATTTGATGGATACTTATTGATTGAAAAGCACTGTAAATGGTTTTTATGGAAATTGAAGTGAATTACGAATTGTGTTGCCATTTTGTGAATGAAATTATAACTTTGGAAATTTATTGGATTCTTCTGATCATTTGAATAAAATGTTTGGAATTGTTTTGATTCACAATTGGCATGACACTGTTACTATGTTCCTCCTCCATTAATGGGGTGAGTGTGATTATTCCTCCCTCTTTGACTTATTAGTCTGGGGTGAGTATGATTATATTCCTCCCTCTTTGACTTCCTAGTCTGAGGTGAGTATGGATGAGTACTCATTATTCAGCTAGCTTCCTCCCTCATTGGTTTCGATTATTGGGGTGAGTGTGTCTTGTCGTGGTGTACAACACGGCATGTGTGGAAAAATTGTGTCCTGGCTTAAATTGTGATATTGATCGGTAACACTATGTTATTAAGTATTTTGATAAAATTGTGTATGAATTGGTAATACGGTATTCTTAAATTATTTGACTAAATTGTGTTATTATGAATTTTGATAAATTGTGAATTGGAGTTTAAATTCCTTATGACATTCATTGTCTTGAATTTAACTATGGTTTATGTATCCACTATAAAAGAAGTAAGAAAAGTTTTTAAAATCCCTTGTAGTGTATTTAATGGGTTATCAGCAGACGGAGTTGGTAATTCATTAGGTATACTACGGGATCATGTTATGCCTTACAGAGGGGTAGGGTGTGACATGTTTTAGTGGTATCAGAGCCAAGTTTTTAAATTGCTTACATGTTATTTGAATATTCGCTCTTCATAGTACAACCGCTCAATATCATTGTTTGATACATACAAGATACATACAAGATAAATATGCACTAACGGAGGAAATCTCCTTGTGTTATTTGTTCAGAGATCTAGAATCCTCGTATTGATTATGGAAGAGGGTGATCGCTCACCGATCAATCTATTGAGGCCGAGGTGCAAGGATGCCCTGTGCCTACATAATGTCGTGGTTCAAGAAGACCAACCCCGCAGCATCGCAGTTCGCTTAGTTCTCTCACAGATGGTCGCAAAGTTCCAACAAATGGCTGGTAATGTGCCTACTCAAGTCCCGATACAGACACCAAAGGGTACAACCACGCCTGCAAGGCAGTATGATAAATTGATGAAATATGGGGCTACAGAGTTCAAGGGGACAGTAGATCCTCTAGAAGCTGAACAGTGGTTAGAGAGGATGGATAGAGTATTCAAGAAACCGCATTGCATGCAGGAGCTCGATTTGAATACTCGGTGTCTTTGTTACAGGGGATGCTTATGACTGGTGGAAAACCATTCCCCACTGCAGAACTGCAAGGTCGACTGGAATGACTTTCTCAGGAATTCTGCATGTAAATATGTCCTTGATGCTTATGTAGACCAGAAGCTACAAGAGTTCTTAAGTCTGAAACAGGGGAGTAGATTAGCGGCTGAATATGAAAGGGAATTTTTCCACCTGAGCCATTATGCAGTAAGTCTACTTTCTACCAGTAGGGAGAGATGTAAGAGGTTTGAAACGGGCTTAAAGCCTAGTATCATATTACAAGTGGTTGGGTTCAAACATAATAACTTCTCTAAACTTATTTCTCAAGCACTAGAATTAGAAAGAATTGAATTTGAAGTGGCTCCTAAGAAAAAGAAATCAGAGAAGACAGAAAAAGAGGGAAAGTCAGTAGAACAGAGTTCTAGTGGTTTTACTGGAAAGAGGAAAAACTTTGGGGGATACAACAGAGATAGTAAGAAGTCCTAGAGAGATAGATCTTTGGACAGAAACCACCTCGATCCGATCAAAGAAACTCAAAAGAAACCTAGGAATGCGTCACGATCGACTTTGTGAAACTTGTGGTAAACCACATAGTGGGGTATGTTATAGAGCACAGGAGCATGTTTTAACTATGGAGAGATCGCCATTTTGCTAGGGATTGTGTAAATCCGTGTCGCTCGATCATTTACTACACCAAAAGGATCAACCCAAGTTTCTACCCCAAAGAGTTCACCATCAGTTAGTAGAGGTAGAGGTAGAGGTAGGGGCAGTACACTTAGAAGTCAAAGTACTGTGAATCAGCCAGAACAAGGTGATGCTTCAGCTGGAGTATACGCTATACGGCAGAGAGAAGAGGCTTAGACTTTTGGACATTATTGCTGGTACTTTCTCAATTAGTAACTAAGATATATATATATATATATATGTGTTGTTTGACCTAGAGTTTGCATACTTTTATGTTAGTGTTAGAACTACATGTTCTGTTGTTATTCCTTTACAGGGGAATAAATTTTGATGCATTAGTGATTGGTCCTTTAAGTTAAGGATTGTGATAATAAGTGAAATTAGTTTTGAAAGAGTTTATCGGCGAAAAGTATTTTCTAACACACCATAATTTACAAAGCTAATTGGCCAGCCTACTTAATGTAAGGCAAGCGGACGTAAAAGTAAGTTGTGGTAGTAGACTTGCTCTAGATGAGGGCAAAGATGTTACAGTTATTAATTTTAATGGATATTGTAATCATAATAAGTTTCAGATATCAGTGAATTCAAAAAGGATAAAAGATAGGAAAATTTGATCTATTGGGATGTATCGTAGTAACTATGCAATGTTCTTGATGTTTATACTGTAAGTCAGACATCTGATCGACTTGAGATTATTGTGTAGAGCTACGTACTACCCGATAGTACACCTAGATAAGAATAGTTGCCGACGGCATCTGTTTTGGTATGGTTATGCCATGACAGAATTTAATTGTTAGAAATAAGTTTGAAAATCCTACTTAGGGATCTAAAACTCAAAAGTTAGAATATCGAAAGGTTATAGTTCAGTACAAAAGGAAGTAAGTTATAGAATATTGACAGATAAAAAGAGTTATGGAAGTAGAGATTTGAACAGTTGATTCATATATAACAAAGAAATATTATGAATGTGAGGAAGACTATGGACCCGAATGGTCAGAGGACCAATGACTGATGAATGATTCTAACATGACCTCAAGGGTCATTCAAGAAGCAACGTGAACCGAAATATTAGACAGCATAATAGTAAGAGGAGATTGGTGTTATCCAAACAAATTAAACATTGTATTAAATTATTAAAAGTCTTATACAAATTTGAGAAAAAAAAAGATTATACGATCATATAGAAAGGAGAAAATAAACATATGACTATTATAAGATGGCTATTGGGTAAAATTTCGTGGACAAAATTTATTTAAGGGGGGGAGAATTGTAACACCCCTAAGTTCGGTAGTGCTCATCTGCTCGTGACCTGTTGTCCTGGACAGCTAGGATGACTAGAACTTCACTTCGTGATGTGTGAGGAGACATAATATAATGAAATAAAAGATAAGAAAATAGACGAATAACAAAGGAAAAATAATAGCAAAGAAATGTAACCAAGTTAAGCCGAAAAAACCCTAGCGATGGGTGATCAGACTGGAAGTCACTACGTGTACCGTTGACTAGCCTTGACCATGGGAACCCCGAAAATATTTTAGGACTCTAATAAATATTTATTGAAGTATAAATATCATTAGAAATATCAAAGAAAAATTAAATAATTAGTACAAAGAAAAGTGAGAAATCGAAAAACGGACAAAACCCGGTGTTACCGAAAAATCGGGAATGCAACCCATATGGTCATTTGACATCCCGAAGTGTCTTTTGACCTAAATGTCCATTAAAAATAAATAATATTACACTTAGAAAATAAAATGAAAAATTAATTTGGGAGTACCTAATATAAATAGCCAAAAGTGGAGTGAAAATTGTGTAATTAGCACTTAAATCTTATTAAATCATTTTTCTTAAGTAAGTGGTCCACTAATGAATAAACTAAACATGAAGTGGGGCAGGTGTAAGTCCATAATGCAGCTGAATTCTTCATCTTCTCCAATTCTCTCAACATTGCCGAATTGAAGAAGAAGAAAACCTCCATTAACGTTTTTCATTTAACCTTGATCCACCCTTCCATTTCACCTTCAATCACTTAGGTTCCTTCATGAAAGTTTGTCTACACATCATAAGGAAGAGCTTGATACCAAATTTAAGAAGTTTAATCAAGGTTTGGCAAGTTCTAACTATAAGGTAAGTTTACATTTTTGAAGATTTCTTTGTTAAACTTTGTGTACATGTTATGGGTGTTGGTTTTGTGAAGGAAATTTTTAAGTTTGAAGAGTTATTGAGATATCAATTTTCGGGCAGCCATGTAGTCATGTATTGATGAAGTATTTGTACATATATTTGATGAGAATTATGTTGGTTACGGTGATGTAATACCCTAGTAAATTCTTCCATATATATATGGTGATTTTTGCATTTGGATGGAAATTGATGAATTGTGGAATACTTTGGTGTTGAGGAAGTTTGCGGCAGCCTTGAGATTCTTGAATAAATGTATATGTTCATGAAAGTATTGGCATAATATTGACCTTGAGAATTGATGGAGATGTGTATAGATTGATTGTGTAAGTATATGTAAAAATTTGTAATGTTTAGGTGTATATGTGATTGTACTTAGAACTTGTAAATGTGAGTTTTAATTGGTGTATTGAGGATAATTGCAATCTGCCCAAAGTGACATTTAAGTGAAGTGGAATATGGTTTTGGTAATGAACCAAAACAGAAATGGTAAGGGGAAGTGGACATGTAGTAATGTAAGTGTGTAATTGATGTGTGTTAAGCAAGGTAACTAAGGGAAGTGTACATTTTAGCCTATAACTTTAAATGTGTAACCTCAATTGGTATGAGACCAATTGGAGGTGGAACTAGGCACAAAATGTGCCA
This sequence comes from Hevea brasiliensis, assembly GCF_030052815.1. NCBI lineage: Eukaryota > Viridiplantae > Streptophyta > Magnoliopsida > Malpighiales > Euphorbiaceae > Hevea > Hevea brasiliensis. The sequence continues at coordinate 326,922 of NW_026614673.1, forward strand.
ACTTTCATTGAGAAAGCATACCAAAATTCTGCTTGCAAGGTAGCTTGAAAAATGACCAATTCGGATTAAGTGCAATTGAAACCTGAAAACTGACCAATTGGGCAGCAGTTAGTTTTTAGGCCATAACTCACTCAAAACAGGTCCAATTGACCTGAAATTTGAACCATGAATAGTTAAGACCCATACCTACAAGTCTTATGAAGACACCAAAGCCCAGAAATGACCATAAGCAAGTCAAACAGCTTGCACAAGTTCGGGTCCAAAAACTGGCCGAACCAAAGTTGACCAAATTGACCTAAAATGACCTAATTTGATGCCATTTGACCAGCAATAGTAAAATGACCATAACTTGGTCTACATAACTCGGATTGACCTGAAATTTTGCCCCACGTGCAATAAGACATAGATCTACAATTTTGTAGTTTTGACCGAAACCCGAAAACAAAGGGAACTAGGTCGTCCGGCTAGGTCAAACTAGTATCCCGGAATCCAGCAAGTTGCATTAAAATGCACTAAACGAGGAAATGAGTTTGGTAAAACGTACCAACCTAAAACCCTATCGAATGTGACATATTAATGACACTAAAACCTAATTTACCTAGAACGCATCGAGGGTCGGTATATTAGGTGATTAAGCAAATAATAGCTTTCAGTGAATTACTTATCGAACATTATCGTTAGAGACAAATTAATTTAGCACTGAAACACTTCAAATTGTGTTTCTCAGTTACCAAAGACTCAGGAAAAGGGAAGGAAACACTGAGTCCAGACCAGGAGACAATTATCAGAGGTTTGTGCACAACGGCTATTTCTTTTGAATTTTTCAATTGAAATGAATTATGACTATTGTACATTATTGTTTTAAATTGTGTTTGTGCACAACTAGTTTTCAACTGATTTTGTTCTGAATAATATTTCATATGATAAATTGTATGTTATTGTTTTAAATTGTGTTTGTGCACAATATTTATTTCTTTTGAATTATTTTCAATTGAAATAAATTATGACTACTTGTATGTTATTGTTTTAAATTGTGGAAATGTACTTGAATGGATATTTATTGCTTGAAAAGCATTATAAATGATTTGAAACTGTGAGAAACTGTTTGAATGGTATTTGATGGATACTTATTGATTGAAAAGCACTGTAAATGGTTTTTGTGGAAATTGAAGTGAATTACGAATTGTGTTGCCATTTTGTGAATGAAATTATAACTTTGGAAATTTATTGGATTCTTCGGATCATTTGAATAAAATGTTTGGAATTGTTTTGATTCACAATTGGCATGACATCACATTATGTTCCTCCTCCATTAATGGGGTGAGTGTGATTATTCCTCCCTCTTTGACTTATCAGTCTGGGGTGAGTATGATTATGTTCCTCCCTCTTTGACTTCCCAGTCTGAGGTGAGTATAGATGAGTACTCATTATTCAGCTAGCTTCCTCCCTCATTGGTTTCGATTATTGGGGTGAGTGTGTCTTGTTGTGGTGTACAACACGGCATGTGTGGAAAAATTGTGTCCTGGCTTAAATTGTGATATTGATCGGCAACACTGTGTTATTAAGTATTTTGATCAAATTGTGTATGAATTGCCAATACGGTATTCTTAAATTATTTGACTAAATTGTGTTATTATGAATTTTGATAAATTGTGAATTGGAGTTTAAATTCCTTATGACATTCATTGTCTTGAATTTAACTATGGTTTTATGTATCCACTATAAAAGAAGTAAGAAAAGTTTTTAAAATCCCTTGTAGTGTATTTAATGGGTTATCAGTAGACGGAGTTGGTAATTCATTAGGTATACTACGGGATCATGTTATGCCTTACAGAGGGGTAGGGTGTGACATTCCATATGACTAAGCAGAAATGCACCTTGGCTGGTTTACTCAACATGTTAGTTATTGCTCAAAAGAATATACCGGGCAATAATGGAAAAGAGGTAACTTTGATTGCATCTTCTTCTGCTGGAAAGTCCAACAAGAAGAAAGGAAATAAGAAAAAGAAACCTCAGATTCCTAATCCTTCTAGGAAGATAAGCTAAACAGATAGGGAAAACTAAAGCTGACAAAGGCAAAAGGAAAGTGTTTCCACTGCCATAATGAGGGGCACAGAAATAGAAACTGCCCAGAGTATAGCCAATAATAGAAGCTTGCACTAATGAGATATTAGACTCCGGGTCGGCAAAAGCTCAACTGTTGAAGCTTTAGCCATAGGATCTAAATCTTTATACATGTATAGACATGTTTTGTATTTAAACAAGGTTTTGCATATACTTGATACCTTTTAAGAACATCATTTCTATATCTAGTTTGACTAGAAATGGTTATAAATTTTAGTTCATAAATGATGTTTGCAATATTTATTTTGGAAATGAATATATTGGTTCGGGTTATATGCATAATGGACTTTATTATCTAGATAATAATGTTAAATACAAATCTAATGCAAGCAATCTAAAAGAATGCAATGCCATGATGAAAATCAACTCAAGTTCAAAATATATTTGGCACCTAAGGTTAGGCCATGTTGCAGAAGATAGGATTGCAAAGCTGGGGAAAATGAGGATTTTATCCTCATTGGGTTTTGGACCTACTCCAACTTGTGAATCCTGTCTTCAGGGTAAAATGACTAAATCACCCTTTATTGGACAAGGACTAAGAGCTGAAAATATTTTGGAGCTAATACATAGTGATATATGTAGTCCATTTAAGGAAATGGCTAGAGGCAGGTTTCATTACTTTATCACCTTTACTGATGATAGATCAAAGTTTGGGTATTTGTATTTGATGAAATATAAACATGAATCCTTTGAAAAGTTCAAAGAATTTAAATATGAAGCAGAAAATCAAACAGGAAAGAGTATTAAAGCTCTTCGATCAGATCATGGAGGTGAATATTTGAGTACTGAATTTGATGAATACTTGAGAGAGCACGACATTGTTTCCTAGCTAACTCCTCCAGGAACACCACAGCTGAATGGTGTATCTAAAAGGAGAAATCGTACCTTATTGGATATGGTAGATAGTATGTTGAGCTATACTGATATGCCAATCTCTTTTTGGGGATTTGTATTAGAATCAGCTTTGTATATTCTGAATAGGATTCCATCAAAATCAGTTTCTTCCACACCTTATGAGATATGGCATGGAAGAAAATCAAGTCTTAAGCATGTTAAGATTTGGGGTTGTTCAGCTTATATCAAAAAGGTGAACACTGATAAATTGGAAATCAGATCAGAAAGGGTCGATTTGTTGGATATCCAAAAGATAGTTTTGGATATTATTTTTATTTGCCCACATCACAACAAGTTGTGATAAGTAGAGATGCCACATTTCTTGAACAACAGTTTGTTCAAGAAGGAGGCAAAGGATGGCAAATAGAGTTAGAATTGGAGAATCTGCACCAACCAATGATCGATGGATATAGATCCATCTAGTTAACCTACACCCATTGATGAAACATCTACAGCTATTCCTCGTAGATCAACCAGGGTATCTCACCCAGCAGTGAGATATGGTTTCCTTCATAAAGAAAAACTCTACTCATGAAGAAGTAGATCATGGAGATGATCCACTTACCTATGAAGAAGCTATATCAGATATAGACTCTTCAAAATGGATTGATGCTATGAAATCCGAGATTGATTCCATGTATAAGAATCAAGTTTGGGATTTTGTTGACCCACCTGAAGGTATTGTACCTACAGGGAAAAATGGGTTTTCAAGAAGAAAATTGGTTCTGATGGAAAGGTAGAGACTTATAAGGTAAGGCTAGTAGCGAAAGGGTTTCACCAAAGGCAAGGAATCGACTATGAGGAGACTTTCTCGCCTGTTGCCATGCTTAAATCAATTAGGATTCTATTAGCAATAGCTACATACTATGATTAGGAGATTTGGCAGATGGATGTCAAAACAGCTTTTCTCAATGGGTACATTAAAGAAAACATTTTCATGGAACAACTTAGGGGTTTTGAATCCTAAGATGGTTCCAAGGTATGCAAGCTAAAGCGATCCATTTATGGGTTGAAACAAGCTTCGAGGAGTTGGAACATCCGTTTTGATGAAGCCATTAAATCATTTGGTTTTATAAAAAATGAGGATGAGCCATGTGTATATAGGAAGGTTAGTGACAGTGCTATCACTTTCCTTGTCTTATATGTGGATGACATACTGTTGATGGGTAATGACACAGGTATGTTGACAACTGTAAAGGTATGGTTGTCAAATACATTCTCCATGAAAGACTTAGGGGAGGCAACCTATATTCTTAGGATTCGCATCTATAGAGATAGAGCGAAAAGAATAATTGGTTTATCCTAAAGTTTATACTTGGAAAAGGTGTTAAAGAGGTTTAACATGCTTAATTCCAAGAGAGGATTGTTACCAGTGAGACATGGTATCCACCTTTCTAAAGAGATGTCTCCAAAGACATCTGAAGAAAGAGATAAAATGGCCAGCATTCCATATGCTTCGCCTATTGGAAGTTTGATGTATGCAATATTGTGTAATAGGCCGGATATCGCATATGCTGTTAGTTTGACTAGCAAGTATAAATCTAATCCAGGTTTGGAACACTGGATAGCTGTCAAGAATATCCTTAAGTACTTGAGAAGAACTAAGGATTTGTTTTTGATTTATGGAGGTGGAGACTTGCAATTGGATGGTTATACTGATTCTGATTTCCAATCAGATATCGATGATAGAAAGTCTACCTCTGGGTATGTGTTTGTTTGTAATGGAGGTGCAGTTAGTTGGAAGAGTTCCAAATGCATCACGATCAGAGATTCCACTACCGAGGCCGAGTATATTGTCGCATCGATGCCGCAAAGGAAGTCGCTTGGATAAAGAAGTTCGTGATGTAACTTACAGAGTTCCTTTGTAACACCCTCCTCGTAGCAACTCAGACATTCTCACTGCTCCTGACATGTTGGTCCCATACTAGAACGATCGAAAAAATATTTAAACTAAAGTGAGAGACCATAATTAACTCAAATATTAATAAGAAAAATTTAGGAAAAATTTTAGAAATAAAATACAAGTCAAATGAGCCGGTGCCCAAGCGATGGGTAACCCAGAGGGAAGTTGCGGTTCTCGGGAAAAATTCATAAAATAATTTTTGGGACTCCAGAGAAGGGTCATTGAGGTTCCCATGGCATTAGAATGCCAAGAAAATATTTAGAAAAAGTTTTCAATCGGTACAGACAATTTTGACCCGTTAAGCCAAACGGAGGGCATTTTGGTCATTTCGCCTTTAGAGACGATTTTTGGCTGACTTGTCCAGTTGAGTAAATAATTATTATGACATAAAATATGAATTAATGTTGATGAAAAATTAATTTAAAGTTAGTAGAAAAGAAAAGAAAAGAAAAATCAATATAATGCAAATTATGACATCATTATGATGTCATTTACAAGTTCCCACTAATTACCTTTAAACAACCATTTAATTAACTAATAAAAGAGACAATAAAGACCAATGAAATTAAAAAGAAAACAGCCATCTTCTTCCCTCATTCCAGCCGCACCATGGCCAAGGAAAGCCCTCCATTTCTTTTCTTCATTTTAGCTTGAAGATCTCTCCAACCTTACCCCAAAACCCTTAAGTCCCTTCACTAAAATTGGTCATCCAACCTTGCTAAAGTGTTTGGCAGCCTAGAAAAGGAAAGAAAGTGAAGTTTAAGCTTGGAAAAATTCTGCCCTACAAGAGGTTAGTGCCTATTTACACATAAATCTCTCTTATTCTATGTTAGAGACTTAAAATGAGTAAGGATTTGTGAATTAAATGAATAAAATTTATGTAATGTACACCATGAATTTCGGCAGCCCTAAGGAAGGGATAAGATTGATTGTTTTTTATGGACTTAGAGTGGACTAGAGATCATGTTTAAAGAATATATATATGTGGATAATGAATTAGTGAGTTAATTAAGGTATCTTGTGTAAATTCATAATGGGAATTAGGGTTTTGGGAGTGAAACTTGGACTTTGTTCATGAAATGGTGAGTGAACATTCTAATAGTCATTTAGTGACCATTTGAAGTAAGTTGACCATAATTTGAAGTGAATTAGAGTATTACAAACTGAATTGGTATGCTGCCTAGTGAGGGCAGCAGGTGAGGCTGTGAGTCCAGCCTGTTTGGACTGCCATAACTCTGGCTGTGTAGGTTCAATTAGTGTTTGGCCAATTGGACATGAAACTAGACATATAATGGCATAATGTTTTTGAAGAAACCATGCCCAAAAGACCAAAGCAAGTGGACCAAAAACTGGCCCCAATTCGGATGTCCTGCAACCAGATTCTGTAGAATGACCAAATGAATAGTAATTGTTCATTTGGCCATAACTCATTGTAGAATGGCCCAATTGACCTGAAATTTTTAAAGAAACAAGTTAAGATATAGACAAACAACTTTAATGAAGAAACCTACCCCAAATTATGACCAGAACCTATCCAACAAGGCAGTTGCAGTCACTGTTCACTGCACTGTAGATATGGTCAGTTCTGCAATTTTTCAATCCGACCAGCTGTGGTTTTTGGACTGTAACTGGAGCTACAAAACTCCAAATGGAGTGATTCAAAAAAGGAAATTCAACTAGACAAAATAAGGAACAACTTTTATGTTTATCATTTTCTCAAATTCTCACTGCAACAACAACTAATGGAACAGTAAAGTTTAGGTATGAAAATTGAAAAATTCTGCTCCCTTAGTTTAAGCTTAGAAATGGTATTGGTGATTAATGCCAACAAGTTTTGAATGCAAAATGTGGTATGTTGGGAGTGTCAAAACCAATGTACCTATTTTCTATGCAAAAGTCAACATTTTTGTTGACTAATGAAGTGAATAGTAACATCAAAACTTGAAATTCAAAAATTGAAGAATTCTAAAGTATCAAATGCCCTAGTATACCTAACAAGATTGGTTTGGATAGTTTGGCATGCCAATAGGGTTCAGTTAGCAGTACTGCACATGGCATTATGCCATTCTGTGATTTTATGGCTTTTAGCCATTTTGACATTGTGTTAAGACTTGGCCTCGTGCCTCATATTATTTACAGCTTATTAGCTGTTCTGTTGCACACCGGGAGATACATATGTGACCGATGGTGTGACGGCCTAAGGTACTTGATACCCAAAGCGCTTACCCGCTTATCCAAATTACTGCTTAGTATAGGTTACTTGGGCAACCAAAAGAATGAAAGTAGATAAAGTTAACGAAATAAATGATTATAACGAGTACAAAACAAGTAAAACATCGATACATTCAATGCATATTTATTACTGTTATTTCTTTTTATTTTATTATTGGCACCACTAAGCATTTTTGCTTAGCGCATTGCTTTTGCCACGCGTAGGTTCTGGAGATACTAATCGAGAGCCCAGTAGACCGCAGACTGGGTGAGACCATCTTGCAGCTCTGCATAGTGTCCGTGTCACCTCACCATCTACAGTGCATTGGTAGGACACTAGGTTTCATTTTGGTATTTTGTAACTAACTTTTATTTTCTCATATGTAATTGAACTTATGTAATGTATTTTGATGTTCATGTATATAAATGAAAATTGTGGCTATGAATGGAAAATTCGAGTATTTATTTATTATTTGTATATGAGTACTATGAGAAATGAATGTTTGAGTAATGGAAATGTTATTGAAAATCATATTGAGACTTTGTTGATGAAATGGAGTTGGGATTGTTTGGAAATGATTTTGGAAGTGTTTTTCACAGGTTCCGAAGAACTGTTTTCTCCATTTTTAGTCCAGATCTGGGATTTTCTATAAAATTTTCGGAACCTTAAATAAATTATAATTTCAATAAATGACTTAAATAAATTATATTTCACAAGTTATATTCAAAACTATGATAAAAATTAATTAAGATAAAATAGAGTGTTCCGGTATACCGTGTGACATAACTTACTCGGATATACTGTAGACGGGTAGGGGGTGTCACATCCTTCCATTAAGTCAACAGTTCCACTTCACTGTGATAACAATGGAGCAATCATACAGGCTAAGGAACCTCGGTCTCACCAGAAATCCAAACACATAGAAAGGTGCTACCACATTATCAGAGAAATAGTTGGACGAGGTGATGTCACAGACTCAGCTAGACCGACATCTTGAGAAGATGGGTCTAAGATATTATAATGAATGGCTCTAGTGCTAGTGGGAGATTGTTAGTAGTATGCCCTAAAGTATATCATTTAGTATGTATCTTGTACATATTTTTATTAATAAAAGGCATTTTCACTTTTCCATTTACATAATATATTTATTTGTAATAGAAAAGGTCCATTGATATTTTGTTAGAAATTTTATTCTTAAGTTGTTAAAAATATGAGTGACAATATTTCTAGCACAAAGCATCATAAATAGGTTCACAATCGAGGATACTTCACAATAAGGATATGACTTATCCAGAAAGATTGTATTCATGTTTGTTCCCAAGTTATTTATATGAGATATAAATAAGATAGAATGGTGAGTCCCATGCCATATGACAAACATGATAGGCACTTATACATGATAAGTAGGTCGAACCAGTGACACTTATGACAAGCACATGGAGTTTACTCTTGTCAATGTATTGTCATAAATCATATCAGTGTATATAATCTTTAGACCTGAGATAGCACAGCTATCTTATTTATAGGTAGTTTGAGTTTGATACTGCTTTCGTACTTGTACTGTGTATGGGTATATGGGCATGTGTTGGCTCCTACTAGTTATATATGAATGTTCTTGATGTTTCAAGTTCCTGGTCAGGACAAATAGATTTAATCAGAAAAGAGTTTCTGATGAGAAAAATCTTTTTAATCAAGAATTGGAATTAAAAGAGAACATAATATTCATAGCAAATGGGGTTTGACATAAACCATGACTCCAACTTAAGTTGAGATTTTGTAACAGAGAGATTCTAGTGCATGGTAACATATGATTATAGGTTCATTTAAAGTAAACTTTATTACTAATTGGGTGGCCATCGCATGCTATGCTAGGTGTTAACCATGGTCTAAAGTGAAATTGCTACTAGTTCGGCCTACTTATCAAGTATAAGTACCTATCATATTTGTTATATGGCATGAGACTCACCATTTCATCTTATTTACATCTCATATAAATAACTTGGGAACAAACATGATTACAATCTTTCTGGATAAGTCATGTCCTTATTGTGATGTATCCTCGATTGTGAACCAATTTATGATACTTTGTTAGAAACACTGTCACTCATATTCTCAACAACTTAGGAATAGAATTTCTAACAAAATATCAATAGACCTTTTCTATTACACAAAAATATATTATGAAAACGGAAAAGTGAAAATGCCTTTTATTAATAAAACATGTACAAGATACATACTAAATGATATGCTCTAGGGCATACTACTAACAATCTCCCACTAGCACTAGAGCCATTCATTACAATATCTTATACCCATCTTTTCAAGATATCGGTCTAGCTGAGTTTGTGACATAGGCTTAGTGAATGGATCAGCTGGATTGTCACACCCTACCCCTCCATAAGGGATAACATGATCCCGTAGTATACCTAATGAATTACCAACTACGTCTCCTAATAACCCATTAAATACACTATAAGGGATTTTAAAACTTTTCTTACTTCTTTTTACAGCAGTGAGCACTATTTGCAGGTGTTAATTTTTTTTTTTTTAACTGAAGTGAAACCAGATAACACTTTGAAGTATTAATAATTTTTATAAAAATTTTAACAGAGTGTCATCTGTATTTTGAATAAAACAATTCTTCTAAAACCTGTAAATAAGCACTTCAATTATTTTCTTCAATCCCCAAACTCTAATATTCAATCAACACAATAAGTTTCTCAATAATTGTCAACTCAAATCCACAATGATTTTTCAGTGTTTTCAAAAGTTGAGATAAAAGAAATATATCTCAAATTTTACAAGCAAAATAATTTACAATTTATTTTACAACTTCAATGTACAATTTTAATTTACAACTGCACAAAACCAAGAACACTATATACATACAGTGAACATACATTACAATATAAAATGCAAAATATGGTATACTCAATATACCCGATGATCTCTCAGTGTAGTACTAGAAGCTTAGTCTGCTGCCCTGTCAGTGTCACATCCTACCCCTCTGTAAGGCATAACATGATCCCGTAGTATACCTAATGAATTACCAACTCCGTCGACTGATAAACCATTAAATACACTACAAGGGATTTTAAAAACTTTTCTTACTTCTTTTACAGTGGTGAGCACTATTTACAGGTGTTAAAAACCTTTTTGAACTGAAGTGAATTAGCTAACACATTTGAATTATTAGGAATTTCTGTAAAAATTTTGGCAGAGTGCCATCTGTATTTTGGATAAAACAGTTCTTCAGAAAACCTGTAAAAAGCACTTCAATATTATTCTCAATCTCAACTCCAACAGTTAAACAACACAATATTTTCCTCAACTCAATTTCACAATAATTTTTCAAAGATTGAGATTAAAGAGATACAGTACAAATTTTAAAAGTCAAAATAACTCATAATTTATTTTACAACTTCAAGGTACAATTTTATTTTACAACAGCTCAAACCAAGAACAATATGTACATATAGTGGTCATACATTACAGTACAAAATGCAAAATATGATATACTCGTTATACCCGATAATCTCTCGCTGGATGTACTAGCACTTAATCACGCCTCTGTCCGTCTACACTGTGATAAAGAATGAAAAGCTATTGCTGAGACAATGTCTCAGTGGTACACAACATTAACCAAATACAACTTTAAATCACAATTCATAAATCATATAAATGATGGATACGTAAAATCATAGTTAAATTCAAGACAATTAATGTCATAAGGAATTTAACACAATATCACAATAAATCTCAGAGATCAAAACATAGTTAACTTCAAAGGACAGTGAATGTCAATAAGAGTTTAAATTCATTTCACAATCTCACAATACATATCAATAAATCACACACAGCTTAATCATGTTCCAAAGTTCAATTCGTCCCAAAAGCCGATGGCTAATGAGGTATTCAATTCGTCCCAAAAGTCGATGACTAATGAGGAATAACATAGCTAGCTAGCAAAAATATGAGTACTCATTCGATTCGTCCTCAACAGGCACACACCTCAACACTTCAGCCAGAGAGGGAATTCAATTCGTCCCACTAGACAAGCTAGCGAGGAATACAATCAATATACATGATAGTTGTGGTTTCAAATCATTTCCAATGTTTTTTCAATCAATAAGTATCCATCAATATCATTCAAACAATTTTTCACAGTTTCAAACCATTTACAATGCTTTTCAAGCAATAAATATTCATTCAAACACATTTTCACAATTTAAAATAATAATGTACAAATAGTCATAATTCATTTCAGTTGAAAAATTCAAAAGAATTAGCTGTTGTGCACAAACCTCTGATAATTGTCTCCTGGTCTTGACTCAGTGTTTCCTTCCCTTTTCCTAAGTCTTTGCAAACTGAGAAACACAATTTGAAGTGTTTCAGTACTTAATTAAATTGTCTCTAACGATAATGTTTGATAAGTAATTCACTGAATGTTATTATTTGCTTAATCAACCTAATATATCGACCCTCAATGCATTCTAGGTAAATTAGGTTTTAATGTTACTAACATGTCACATTCGATAGTCTTTTAGGGTTGGTACATGTTACCAAGTTCATTTCCGTGTATACTGCATTTTCTTGCAATTTGCTGGATTCCGAGATACTAGTTTGACCTAGCCAGAAGACCTAGTTCCCTCGGTTTTTGGGTTTCGGTCAAAACTACAAACTTGTAGATCTATGTCTTATGGAACGCGAGGCAAAAATTCAGGTCATTCTAAGTTATGTAGACCAAGTTATGGTCATTTTACTATTGCTGATCAAATTGCACTAAAATTGATCACTTTAGGTCATTTTAGGTCATTTTGGGTTCGGCCAGTTTTTGGACCCCAACTTGTGCAATCTGTTTGACTTGCTTATAGTCATTTCTGGGTTTTGATGTCTTCATAAGACTTGTAGATATGGGTCTTAACAATTCATGGTTAAAATTTCAGGTCAATTGGACCTGTTTTGAGTGAGTTATGGCCTAAACACTAACTACTGCCCAAATGGTCAATTTTCAGGCCTTATTTGCACTTAATCCGGATTTGGTCATTTTTCAAGCTACCTTGCAAGCAGAATTTTAGTATGCTTCCTTCATGAAAGTTGGCACATTTTGTGCCTAGTTTCACCTCCAATTGATCTCATACCAATTGGAGCTACACACTTAAGGTTCTAAGCCAAAACCCAAACTGCCTTATTACATTTCCTTCATACACATCAAAGACCACTTTTATCACTTACCAAACTCAACATTCAAGCCAATTCTGGTTGTACCATAACCTAAACATAATTCACAACATATTATAGGTCATTTGGGCAGCTTACAATTACATTCAATGTGCACCATTTAGTACATAATTTTTCAACCAAATTTATAACTATTCAATCACCTAACCATAACACTTTTATATGTCCAACTTCACACCATCATACATACACTCAAACTGCCATAACATCCAACATAATTCAACATTAATATACCATAAACCAAGCATGAATTCCAGCATTCTTCAAGATTCAACAAACTACCGCAATGGTACATTTACTTTCCATTAATTTCCAAGCTTCAAATTTCAATACACATTCATATATACTAAATATACATCACCCAAATAATTTCTTACACAATATACATTTAATCAATCATTTAATTTAGCATTTACAAGCAAAAATGAACTGTCTTTAAGGTGTTTCCATGGCTGCCAAAAGTACACTTCCCCATTCAACATCAAACCTCAAAAATCTCTCCATAAATCAAACACCCATAACACTCTTATAAACTTTAACAAAGCAACAATAAAAAACTCAAACTTACCTATTGATGAGGCTTGTTAAATCTTCACTAAACTCCCTTGATTTTGGTATCTACTTCTTCCTTGTGAGGTGGGGATCAAGATTAGTGAAGGAACTTTGGTGTTTGGAGGTGAAATGGAGGAGATGATGAAGCTTGAATCAAATGCGGCAATGGTGGATTTCTAAGGCTTCATTTCGGCTTGGATGAAAGAAATGAAGAAGATGATGTTTAGTGAAAGTACACCTGCCCATAAGATGTTAATTTAATTCCCATAGTGGTCCACTCACCTTAATTAAAGTATATTATATGTTTTAATTAATAATTACTCCATTTACCCTCCATTTTTGCTATTTACATTAGGTACCACTAAATTAATTTTTCATGACATTTTCTAAGTGTAATATTATTTATTTTTAATGGACATTTAGGTCAAAAGGCAACTCGGGGTGTCAAATGACCACAATGCCCCTGTTCGGGTTGCATTCCCGATTTTTCGGTAACACCGGGTTTTGTCCGTTTTTCGATTTCTCACTTTTCTTTTTACTAATTAATTAATTTTTCTTTAATATTTCTAATGATATTTATACTTCAATAAATATTTATTTGAGTCCTAAAAATATTTTCTAGGGTTCCTCGCGGTTCAGGGCTAGTCAACGGTCCACGCCGTGACTTCCCGGTTCGGTCACCCATCGCTAGGGTTCTCGGCTCGCTTAACTTGATTGCATTTCTTTACTATTATTTTTCCTTTGTTTTTCTTGTATTTTCTTTTCTTGTATTTCATTATTTTATGTCTCCTCACTCATATTGAAGTGTAGTTCTAGGCATCCTAGCTGTCCGGACAACACTGGTCACTGGAACAGTAGAACGCACTATCGAACATAGGGGTGTTATAATTCTCCCCCCCTTAAAATAAATTTTGTCTCGAAATTTTACCTGCATTAGTCTTTGAGGAGCTGTGGGTGCTGTCTCCTCATATCCTCTTCACTTCCCAAGTAGCTTCCTGGCCTGAATGATGGTTCCACAGCACTTTAACCAGGTGTATCTGTTTGTTCCTCAGCTGCTTCACCTCATAGGCTAGAATTTTTATGGGTTCTTCCTCATATGATTGGTCTGGATTTACCTCAATCTCTTCAACTGGTATTACATGAGATGGGTCAGATCTGTACCTCCTTAACATGGACACATGGAAGACACTGTGTATCCTTGCTAACTCTGGAGGTAATGCCAACCGATATGCTAAGGGACCCACTCTTTCTAGAACTTCATTTGGTCCGATGAAACGAGGACTCAGTTTCCCCTTTCTGCTAAATCTCATAATCCTCTTCCAAGGAGAAACTTTGAGGAATACCTTATCACCCACTGTATATTCAATATCTCTTCTCTTCAGATCAACATAGGACTTCTGACGGTCTGATGCAGCCTTAAGTCTATCTCTTATCAATCTGATCTTTTCCTCTGTCTGCTGAACAATCTCTGTTCCAATCATCTTCCTTTCACCTACTTCATCCCAACATAAGAGAGTTCTGCACTTTCTGCCATACAAAGCTTCATATGGAGGCATCCCAATGCTTGATTGGTAGCTGTTGTTATAAGCAAACTCAATCAAAGGAAAGTGTGTATCCCAACTACCTTCAAATTCAATCACACAAGCCCGTAGCATATCCTCCAATAGCTGAATAACCCTCTCAGACTAGCCATCTGTCTGTGGGTGGAATGCTGTGCTGAAGTTCAATCTAGTTCCTAGGGCTCTCTGAAGACTACCCCAGAATCTAGAAGTGAACCTAGGATCTCTGTCAGACACAATTGATACTGGCACTCCATGCAGTTTTACAATCTCATATATGTATAATCTGGCCAATCTTTCCAGGCTATAGTCCATCCGAACTGGCAAAAAGTGAGCAGACTTGGTCAATCTGTCGACTATAACCCATACTGCATCATGACTATTCTGTGTTCTTGGAAGTCCTGTAACAAAATCCATAGTTATTCGTTCCCATTTCCACTCTGGTACTGACAAAGGATGTAACAAACCAGCTGGAACTTGATGTTCTGCCTTTACTTGCTGACAAGTTAAGCATTTGGAAACAAATTCAGCTATATCTCTCTTCATACCCATCCACCAGTAATGCTCTTTCAGCCCTCTGTACATTTTAGTTCCACCAGGGTGCATAGCAAAAGGAGACTCATGTGCTTCCTTCATAATGATTTATCTCAATTCCACATCACTAGGAATGCACATTCTTCCCTGATGTAGCAATAAACCATCATCTTTCACAGAAAATTCAGGTTTCTTGCCCTGCTAGACTTCTTTCAGTAGCTTCTGATATTTTTCATCATTCTGAGCAGCCATTCTGATCTGATCAATCAACACTGGCTGTACATGCCATGCAACTACTGTCTGTCCCTCGTCATCAATCTCTAAACCGCATGTCAGGCTTTCAATTCATATACCATGGACAAAGGAGAAACTCTGAGACTTGCCATAGTCTTGCGACTTAAGGCGTCAGCCACCACATTTGCTTTTCCTAGCTGATAGTCTATTAAACAATCATAGTCTTTAATCAGTTCTAACCATCTCCTCTGCCTCAAATTCAATTCTTGTGATCTGTGTAAATGTAGCATTTCTCCCCATACAAATAGTGTCTCTAGATCTTCAGAGCAAAAACAATAGCTGCTAGCTCCAGATCATGTGTTGGGTAGTTCCTCTCATGCGGTTTCAGCTGGCGTGATGCATAAGCAATGACATTCCGATCTTGCATCAGTACACAGCCTAACCCATTGTGAGAAGCATCACTATAAACTGTGTATTCTTTACCCGGAGTAGGTAAAGTGAGAACTGAAACTTCAGTTAAACACCTCTTCAACTCATCAAAACTTTGCTGGCATTTATTTGTCCACTGAAATTTTATATCTTTCCGAAGCAGCTTAGTCAGTGGAGAAGATAACATAGAAAACCCCTTCACAAACTGACGGTAATATCTAGCTAAACCTAGAAAACTGTGAATTTCTGTGATGTTCCTGGGCGGCTTCCAATTAAGGATAGCTTCTACCTTGATCCCTTCAGCTGACACAATATGTCCCAAAAAGGAGAGTTCTTTCTGCCAAAATTCATACTTCGACAATTTGGCGTATAGCTGTTTCTCCCTTAAAGTCTGCAGTACAATCCGCAGATGTCTGTCATGCTCCTCTGCATTCCTCGAGTATATCAAAATGTCATCAATAAACACCACCACAAATTGATCGAGATATGGTCTGAAGATAGTGTTCATCAGATCCATAAAAGCAGCTGGAGTATTTGTTAACCCGAATGGCATTACTAGAAACTCATAGTGGCCATACCGAGTTCTGAAAGCAGTTTTTGGAATACTCTGCTCTTGCACCTTCAACTAATAATAACCAGATCGCAAATCAATTTTGGAGAATACAGCTGCACCCTTCAATTGGTCAAACAGATCATCAATGCGTGGCAATGGATATCTGTTCTTTATTGTCACCTTATTCAACTGTCGGTAATCTATACATAAGCGGAGAGTACCATCCTTCTTCTTAACAAACAACACTGGTGCTCCCCAAGGTGACACACTAGGGCGGATAAAGCCCTTTTCAAGTAGTTCTTGCAACTGTATCTTTAACTCCTTCAACTCTGCTGGTGCCATTCTGTATGGCGTTATGGAGATTGGATCCACACCAGGATAACATTAATTTCAAACTGTACTTCTTTTTCCGGAGGTAATCCTGGCAATTCATCAGGAAACACATCTGGAAAGTTACATACTGTAGGGATGTCCCTCAATGCTAGACTCCCCACTTGGGTGTCTACCACATGTGCCAAGTATGCTTCACACCCCTTTCTGATCATTTTTCTGGCTAGTGCAGCCGAAATGATGTTTGATGGCAATAACTGCCTCTCCCCATGTATTACCACATCACAGTACTGAGGAAGACCAAAATTGACTGTCTTCAGCCTACAGTCAATCACGGCATGATGCCTAGCTAACCAATCCATGCCCAAGATGATATCATAATCTCTGAAGGGCATTTCAATGAAATTAGATAGAAAAGTGTGTCCTTGGATCACCAAAGGACAATCTCTATACATTCTATTAACCCTGACTTCCTGTCCTAGCGGACTTGTTACTAGCACCTCAAAGTCCATTTTTGTACATGGAACAACAATGCAATCAATGATGCTAGCACTCACATAAGAATGGGTAGAACCCGGATCAAATAATACAAACACATCTTGATTAAAACTTGAGAAGGTACCACCACAATATCGATGTCTCGCCTCTTCCTCTGTGTCATTGCATAGATTCTCGACCGAGCACTATCTTGCTCAATGTTTTATCGTGCCTTGGCTGCCTGGGCTACCTCTACCCCCGCTCTACCTGCTAGATGGTTGTGAACTTCGTGACAGTGGCTCTAAATCGACCCTTCTGCAGAGTAGGATGTGGTCCAACACTGCGACTCATCGGTACAGTCCTTGGCAAAGTGTCCTGTGCCTCCACAGCTATAACAGCTCCAATAGCCTTGTAGCATATCCCACCATGATTTCTTCCACAGTTTCACATTGGCGGGAGGGTAGGAACCTCTGTACTCTGGCCACTGATAGAGGAGGTTTCCCAAATATCTTCCCCTACTGCACTTCTTGCCACCTCTCTGTGTCCCCATGATTCTTCCTCTTTCTAGTAGGACCACCGAACTCGCTCTCTGATTTTCCTCTTTCTCTGTCTTCTCCGATTTCTTTTCTCAGAGCACTTCAAACTCAATTCTTTCCAACTCTAGGGCTTGAGAAACAAGTTCAGAGAAGTTAGTGTGTTTGAATCCGACCACTTGTAATCTGATACTGGCCTTTAAGCCGGTTTCAAACCTCTTGCATCTCTCCCTGCTGGTAGAAAGTAAACTTATTGCATAATGGCTTAGGCGGGAAAATTCTCTTTCATACTCAACCACTGATCTGCTCCCCTGTTTCAAACTTAGGAACTCTTGCAGCTTCTAGTCTACATAAGCATCAGGGACATACTTTTGTCTGAATTCCCTGAGAAAGTCATTCCATGTTAGCATCGGCAGTCTACTGCATCGTGGGGAATGGTTTTCCACCAGTCATAAGCATCCCCCTATGGCAAAGATACTGAGTATTCAAATCTGAGCTCCTCTGTACAATGCAGTTTCTTGAATACCCTATCCATCCTTTCTAACCACTGTTCAGCCTCTAGAGGATCTACTGTCCCCTTGAGCTCTGTAGCCCCATACTTCATCAATTTGTCATACTGCCTAGCAAAAGACTGTGGTTGTACCACTGGTGTCTGTATTGGGACTTGAGTAGGCACATTACCAGCCATTTGTTTGAACATTGCAGCCATCTCACGAGTGAATCGAGCAGAAACTGCAGATGCAGGGCCGGGTGTCGCTAAACCACTGACATTGTGTAGGGCTGGGGCATCCCCTTGCACCTCAGCCTCCATAGATTGATCGACTGAAGGATCACCCTCTTCCATGGTCAATGAGAGGATCTTAGATCTCCTGAACAAATAACACAAGGAGATTTCCTGTCGTTAGTGCATATTTATAATGTAATGTAATGTATGTATCAAACAATGATATTGAGCAGTTGTACTATGAAGAAAGAATATTCAAATAACAGGTGAAAACAAAATTTAAAAACTAACTCTGATACCACTAAAACATGTCACACCCTACCCCTCTATAAGGCATAATATGATCCCGTAGTATACCTAATGAATTACCAACTCCGTCTACTGATAACCCATTAAATACACTACAAGGGATTTTAAAAACTTTTCTTACTTCTTTTAAAGTGGTGAGCACTATTTACAAGTATTAAAAACCTTTTTGAACTGAAGTGAATTAGCTAACACATTTGAATTATTAGGAATTTCTGTAAAAATTTTGGCAGAGTGCCATTTGTATTTTGGATAAAACAGTTCTTCAGAAAACCTATAAAATGCACTTCAATATTTTTCACAATCTCAACTCCAACAGTTAAACAACACAATATTTTCCTTAACTCAATTTCACAATAATTTTTCAAAGATTGAGATTAAAGAGATACAGTACAAATTTTAAAAGTCAAAATAACTCAAAATTTATTTTACAACTTTAAGGTACAATTTTATTTTACAACTGCTCAAACCAAGAATAATATGTATATACAGTGGTCATACATTACAATACAAAATGCAAAATATGGTATACTCCTTATACCGGATAATCTCTTGCTTGATGTACTAGCAGCCTAATCTGCTGCCCTGTCCGTCTGTCTACCTACGACAGCAATGAAAAGCTATCGCTGAGACAATGTCTCAGTGGTGCACAACATTAACCAAATACAACTTTAAATCACAATTCATAAATCATATAAATGATGGATACGTAAAATCATAGTTAAATTCAAGACAATTAATGTCATAAGGAATTTAACACAATATCACAATAAATCTCAGAGATCAAAACATAGTTAACTTCAAAAGACAGTGAATGTCAATAAGAGTTTAAATTCATTTCACAATCTCATAATACATATCAATAAATCACACACAGCTTAATCATGTTCCAAAGTTCAATTCATCCCAAAAGCCGATGGCTAATGAGGTATTCAATTCTTCCCAAAAGTCGATGACTAATGAGGAATAACATAGCTAGCTAGCAAAAATATGAGTACTCATTCGATTCGTCTTCAATAGGCACACACCTCAACACTTCAGCCAGAGAGGGAATTCAATTCGTCCCACTAGACAAGCTAGCGAGGAATACAATCAATATACATGATAGCTGTGGTTTCAAATCATTTCCAATGTTTTTTCAATCAATAAGTATCCATCAATATCATTCAAACAATTTTTCACAGTTTCAAACCATTTACAATGCTTTTCAAGCAATAAATATTCATTCAAACACATTTTCACAATTTAAAACAATAATGCACAAATAGTCATAATTCATTTCAATTGTAAAATTCAAAAGAATTAGCTGTTGTGCACAAACCTCTGATAACTGTCTCCTGGTCTTGACTCAGTGTTTCCTTCCCTTTTCCTAAGTCTTTGCAAACTGAGAAACACAATTTGAAGTGTTTCAGTAATTAATTAAATTGTCTCTAACGATAATGTTTGATAAGTAATTCACTGAATGATATTATTTGCTTAATCAACCTAATATATTGACCCTCGATGCATTCTAGGTAAATTAGGTTTTAATGTTACTAACATGTCACATTCGATAGTCTTTTAGGGTTGGTACATGTTACCAAGTTCATTTCCGTGTATACTGCATTTTCTTGCAATTTGCTGGATTCCGAGATACTAGTTTGACCTAGCCGGACGACCTAGTTCCCTCAGTTTTCGGGTTTTGGTCAAAACTACAAACTTGTAGATCTGTGTCTTATGGAACGCGGGGAAAAATTTCAGGTCATTCTGAGTTATGTAGACCAAGTTATGGTCATTTTACTATTGCTGGTCAAATTGCACTAAAATTTGTCACTTTAGGTCATTTTAGGTCATTTTGGGTTCGGCCAGTTTTTGGACCCCAACTTGTGCAATCTGTTTGACTTGCTTATAGTCATTTCTGGGTTTTGGTGTCTTCATAAGACTTGTAGATATGGGTCTTAACTATTCATGGCTAAAATTTCAGGTCAATTGGACCTGTTTTGAGTGAGTTATGGCCTAAACACTAACTACTGCCCAAATGGTCAATTTTCAGGCCTTATTTGCACTTAATCCGGATTTGGTCATTTTTCAAGCTACCTTGCAAGCAGAATTTTGGTATGCTTCCTTCATAAAAGTTGGCACATTTTGTGTCTAGTTTCACCTCCAATTGGTGTCATACCAATTGGAGCTACACACTTAAGGTTCTAAGCCAAAACCCAAACTGCCTTATTATATTTCCTTCATACACATCAAAGACCACTTTTAACACTTACCAAACACAACATTGAAGCCAATTCTGGTTGTACCATAACCTAAACATAATTCACAACATATTATAGGTCATTTTGGTAGCTTACAATTACATTCAGTCTGCACCATTTAGTACAGAATTTTTCAACCAAATTTATAACTATTCAATCACCTAACCATAACACTTTTACATGTCCAACTTCATATCATCATACATACACTCAAACTGCCATAACATCCAACATAATTCAACATTAATATACCATAAACCAAGCATGAATTCCAGCATTCTTCAAGAGTCAACAAACTGTCGCAATGGTACATTTACATTCCATTAATTTCCAAGCTTCAAATTTCAATACACATTCATATATACTAAATATACATCACCCAAATAATTTCTTACACAATATACATTTAATCAATCATTTAATTCAGCATTTACAAGCAAAAATAAATTGTTTTCAAGTTGTTTCCATGGCTACCAAAATTACAATTCCCCATTCAACATCAAACCTCAAAAATCTCTCCATAAATCAAACACCCTTATAAACTTTAACAAAGCAACAATCAAAAACTCAAACTTACCTATTGATGAGGCTTGTTAAATCTTCACTAAACTCCCTTGATTTCGGTATCTATTTCTTCCTTGTGAGGTGGGGATCAAGATTAG
The DNA here is from genome assembly GCF_030052815.1 of Hevea brasiliensis. Classification (NCBI taxonomy): domain Eukaryota; kingdom Viridiplantae; phylum Streptophyta; class Magnoliopsida; order Malpighiales; family Euphorbiaceae; genus Hevea; species Hevea brasiliensis. The sequence continues at coordinate 348,429 of NW_026614673.1, forward strand.
TGAAGGAACTTTGGTGTTTGGAGGTGAAATGGAGGAGATGATGAAGCTTGAATCAAATGCGGCAATGGTGGATTTCTAAGGCTTCATTTCGGCTTGGATGAAATAAATGAAGAAGATGATGTTTAGGGGAAGTACATCTGCCCATAAGATATTAATTTAATTCCCATAGTGGTCCACTCACCTTAATTAAAGTATATTATATGTTTTAGTTGATAATTACTCCATTTACCCTCCATTTTTGCTATTTACATTAGGTACCACTAAATTAATTTTTCATGAAATTTTCCAAGTGTAATATTATTTATTTTTAATGGGCATTTAGGTCAAAAGGCAACTCGAGGTGTCAAATGACCATAATGCCCCTATTCGGGTAGCATTCCCGATTTTTCGGTAACACCGGGTTTTGTCCATTTTTCGATTTCTCACTTTTCTTTGTACTAATTAATTAATTTTTCTTTGATATTTCTAATGATATTTATACTTCAATAAATATTTATTTGAGTCCTAAAATATTTTCGGGGTTCCCCATGATTCGAGGCTAGTCAACGGTCCACGCCGTGACTTCCGGTCATGATCACCCATCGCTAGGGTTCTCGGCTCGCTTAACTTGATTGCATTTCTTTACTATTATTTTTCCTTTGTTTTTCTTGTATTTCATTATTTTATGTCTCCTCACTCATATTGAAGTGTAGTTCTAGGCATCCTAGCTGTCCGGACAACACTGGTCACTGGAACAGTAGAACGCACTACCGAACATAGGGGTGTTACAATCAGTCTTTCTACCTATGATAGCAATGAAAAGCTATCGCTGAACCAATGTCTCAGTGGTGCACAAAACTAACCAAATACAACTATAAATCACAAATCATAAGTCATATAAATAGTGGATATGTAAAACCATAGTTAAATTCAAAAGACACTAAATGTCAATAAGAATTTAAACTTTATTTCACAATATCACAATAAATATCAATAAATAACACATACAGCTTAATCATGTTCCAAACTCCAATTCATCCCAAAAGCCGATGGCTAGTGAGGAATTCAATTCATCCCAAAAGTCGATGGCTAGTGAGGAATAACATAGCTAGCTAGCAATAATAGGAGTACTCATTCTATTCGTCCTTAACAGGCACACACCTCAACACTTCAGCCAGAGAGGGAATTCAATTCATCCCACTAGACAAGCTAGCGAGGAATTCTATCAATATACATGATAGCTGTGGTTTCAAACCATTTACACTGCTTTTCAATCAATAAGTATCCATCAAATATCATTCAAACAATTTCTCACAATTTAAAACAATAATATACAAATAGTCATAATTTATTTCAATTGAAAAATTACTGTTGCGCACAAACCTCTGATAACTGTCTCTTAGCCCTGACTCAGTGTTTCCTTCCCCTTCCCTGAGTCTTTGCTAACTGAAACACACAATTTGAAGTGTTTCAATACTCATTTAAACTGTCTCTAACAATAAGGTTCATTATTTAATTTGTTGAATTCTATTATTTTCGTTAGTCAACCTAAAATGTTGACCCTCGATACACTCTAGGCAAATTAGGTTTAATGTTACCAATATATCACATTTGTAGCCTTTTAGTATTGGTACATTTTACCAAATTCATTTCCAAGTATGTTGCATTTTATTGCAATTTGCTGGATTTCGGTATACTAATTTGACCTAGCCGGATGACCTAGTTCCCTCGGTTTTCGAGTTTCGGTCAAAACTACAAACTTTTAGGTCTATGTCTTATTGAACGCGGAGTAAAATTTCAGGTCATTCTGAGTCGTGTAGACCAAGTTATGGTCAATCTACCAATGCTAGACAGAATGTACCAAAATGGTAGCTTTATGTCATTTTTAGGTCACTTTTGGTTCGGCCAGTTTTTGGACCTGAACTTATACAAGCTATTTGGCTTGGTTCTGTACATTTTTGAGCTTTGGTGTCTTCACAAGAATTGTAGATATATGTCTCAACTATTCATGGTAAAAATTTCAGGTCAATTGGACCTGTTTTGAGTGAGTTATGGCCAAAACACTAACTACTGCCCAAATGGTCAATTTTCAGGTTTTCAAAGCACTAATCCAGATTTGGTCATTTTTCAAGTCACCTTCTAAGCAGAATTTTGGTAAGCTTCCTCCATGAAAGTTGGCACATTTTGTGCCTAGTTTCACCTCCAATTGGTCTCATACCAATTGGAGCCACACACTTAAGGTTCTAAGAAAAAACAAACACTGCCCTATTGTACATTGTTCACCCTTTACCAATTACACATCCTATGATTACCAAGTCACTCTTCCATGCCAATTCTTGTTTGTACCATAACATTAACACATTTAGCAACACATTTTTGGTCATTTTGGCAGCTTATAACTATTCTCAATATGCACATTATAACCCAAAATTTTCCAAGTCCAATTACAACAATTAAACACATGGATGCACCTCATTTACATGTCCAAATTCAAACCTTAATACACACATACATGCCGCCATCCATAACAACCTAATTCAACAATATAATTCCATAAACCAAACCATGAAATAATACATTTTGATCTTCTTCATAAAGCTGCCACAAGTTTACACATATCCATCAATTGCCATTTTCACTTTTTAAGCTTCCAAATCATACCTTACACATGGAATTCAAGTACAATACAATCAAACATTTAAATCATCATTCAAACTACTATTTACATGCAAGTATAAACTGTTCTTATTGAAGTTCCATGGCTGCCAAAATATACCTCTCCATTAACTCATCAAACTTCAAAAATCCTTCCACAAATCAACTATCCACAACACCCATTCAAAGTTTAATGAAACAAGAATTAAAAATACATACTTACCACTTTTGAAATTCTTCAAAACCTCACCAAAACTTAATTTTCTTGCTGCCTATCTACTGCCCACGTTGTGTAGAACAACTTTAGTGAAGAAATCAAGTGGAAAAGGTGAATTGATCAAGGTTGCATGGAGGTCCTGCCATGGCCGACAATGGTGGTTTGTATGGGTTTTTGAATTCAGCAAGGTGAGGATTTAAGGAAGAAAGAGTGTTGCAGATTGTGAGTGGGAAAATTTCTAGTTTTTTATGCTTTAGATATCCCATAGTGGTCCACTAAGTGATTAAAGAATTTAAGTTAATGTTTAACTTTCATTTATTCCACATTAAGCCCATAATTTTTCTTATTCATACAACACATAATATTTCATTTTTTATGGCATTTTCAAACTTTATTACCATTTATTTTTAATGGACATTTAGGTCAAAAGGAAACTCGGGGTGTCAATTGACTATAATGCCCCTATTCGGGTTGCATTCCCGATTTTTCGGTAACACCGATTTTTGTCGTTTTCCCGATTTTTCATTTTTCTTTGTACTAATTAATTAATTTTTCTTTGATATTTCTAATGATATTTATACTTCAATAGATGTCTATTTAATTCTTAAAAATATTTTCCAGGGTTCCCCGCGGTCCAGGGCTAGTCAACAGTCCACGCCGGAACTTCCCAGTGCGGTCACCCATCGCTAGGGTTCTCGGCTCGTTTAACTTGGTTACATTTTATTGCTGTTATTTTTCTTTTGTTTTTCTTATATTTTTTTTTCTTGTATTTCATTATTTTATGTCTCCTCATCAATATTTAAATGTAGTTCTAGGCATCCTAACTATCCGGACAGACACTGTCAACGGAACAGTAGAACGCACTACCGAACATAGGGGCGTTACATGGATTTTCAGCTTATGCTATTTTCTACATGGCTACATCACCTTGCCCAACTATTTCTCTGATAATATAGTAGCGCCTTTCTATGTGTTTGGATTTCTGGTGAGACCGGGGTTCCTTAGCCTGTATGACTGCTCCATTCTTGTCACAGTGAAGTGGAACTGCTGACTCAATGGAAGGAGCTACTGCAAGTTCTGTCACGAACTTCTTTATCCAAACAGCTTCCTTTGCAGCATTTGATGCAGCAATGTACTCAGCCTCGATAGTGGAATCTACAGTCCTACTCTGTTTGGAACTCTTCCAGCTAACTGCACATCCATTACAAATGAACACATACCCAGAGGTAGACTTTCTATCATCGATATCTGATTGGAAATCAGAATCAGTATAACCATCCAATTGCAAGTCTCCACCTCCATAAATCAAGAATAAATCCTTAGTTCTTCTCAAGTACTTAAGGATATTCTTGACAGCTATCCAATATTCCAAACCTAGATTGGATTGATACCTGTTAGTCAAACTAACAGCATATGTGATATTCGGCCTAGTACACAACATTGCATACATCAAACTTCCAATAGCCAAAGCATATGAAATCCTGGCCATTTTATCTCTTTCTTCAGGTGTCTTTAGAGACATCTCTTTAGAAAGGTGGATACCAAGTTTCACTGGTAATAATCCTCTCTTGGAATCAAGCATGTTAAACCTCTTTAATACCTTTTCCAAGTATTGAATTTGGGATAAACTAATTATTCTTTTCGCTCTGTCTCTATAGATGCAAATCCCAAGAATATAGGTTGCCTCCCCTAAGTCTTTCATGGAAAATGTATTTGACAACCATACCTTTATAGTTGTCAACATACCTGTGTCATTACCCATCAACAGAATATCATCCACATATAAGACAAGGAAAGTGATAGCACTATCACTAACCTTCTTATATACACATGGCTCATCCTCATTTTTTATAAAACCAAATGACTTAATGGCTTCATCAAAACAGAAGTTTCAACTCCTCGAAGCTTGTTTCAACCCATAAATGGATCGCTTTAGCTTGAATACTTTGGAACCATCTTGGGATTCAAAACCCCTAGGTTATTCCATGAAGATGTTTTCTTCAATGTATCCATTGAGAAAAGCTGTTTTGACATTCATCTGCCAAATCTCATATTCATAGTATGCAGCTATTGCTAATAGAATCCTAATTGATTTAAGTATGACAACAGGTGAGAAAGTCTCCTCATAGTCGATTACTTGCCTTTGGAGAAACCCTTTCGCTACTAGCCTTGCTTTATAGGTCTCTACCTTTCCATCAGAATCAATTTTCTTCTTGAAAACTCATTTGTTCTCTATAGGTACAATACCTTCAGGTGGGTCAACAAGATCCCAAACTTGATTCTTATACATTGAATCAATCTCGAATTTCATAGCATCAATCCATTTTGAAGAGTCTATATCTAATATAGCTTCTTCACAGGTAAGTGAATCATCTCCATGATCAACTTCTTCATGAGTAAACAACTATTGTTCTTCTTCATGAAGGAAATCACGTCTCACTGGTGGCTGAGATACCCTGGTTGATCTACAAGGAATAGTTGTAGATGTTTCATCAATAGGTGTAGGTTGACTAGATGGATCTACATCCATCTGATCTGTTGGTTGGTCAGAATTCTCCAATTCAAACTCTATTTGCCTTCCTCTGCCTCCTTCTTGAACAAACTGTTGTTCAAGAAATGTGGCATATCTACTTATCACAACCTTTTGTGATGTAGGCAAATAAAAATAATATCCAAAACTATCTTTTGGATATCCAACAAATCGACCCTATTCTGATTTGGTTTCCAATTTATCAGTGTTTAGCTTTTTGATATAAGCTGGACAACCCCAAATCTTAACATGTTTAAGACTTGGTTTTCTTCCATACCATATCTCATAAGGTGTGGAAGATAATGATTTTGATGGAATCCTATTCAGAATATGAAAAGCTGATTCTAATGCAAATCCTCAAAAGGATATTGGCATATCAGTATAGCTCATCATACTACGTACCATATCCAATAGGGTATGATTTCTCCTTTCAGATACACCATTCAGCTGTGGTGTTCCTAGAGGAGTCAACTGGGAAACAATGTTATGCTCTCTCAACTATTCATCAAATTCAGTACTCAAGTATTCACCTCCACAATCTGATCGAAGAGCTTTAATACTCTTTCCTGTTTGATTTTCTACTTCAGATTTAAATTCTTTGAACTTTTCAAAGGATTCATGTTTGTATTTCATCAAATAAAACTACCCAAACCTTGATTTATCATCAGTGAAGGTAATAAAATAATGAAAACTGCCTCTAGCCATTTCTTTAAATGGAACCCATACATCATTATGTATTAGCTCTAAAATATTTTTAGCTCTTAGCCCTTGTCCTACAAAGGGTGATATAGTCATTTTGCCCTAAAGGTAGGATTCACAGGTTAGAGTAGGTTCAGAACCCAATGAGGATAGAATCCCCATTTTCTCTAGTTTTGCAATCCTATTTTCTGCAACAAGACCTAACCTTAAGTGCCAAATATATTTTGAACTTGAGTTTATTTTCACCATGGCATTGCATTCATTTAGATCGCTATACTCTGGGCAGTTCCTTTTCTAGTGTCCATCCTTCTGGCAGTGGAAACACTTTCCTTTGCCTCCATTAGCTTTAGTTTTCCCTTTCTGTTTAGCTATTTTCTTAGAAGGACCAGGAATCTGAGGTTTCTTTTTTTTATTGCCCTTTTTCTTATTGGACTTTCCAGTAGAAGAAGATGCAATGAAAGCTACCTCTTTTCCTTTATTGCCCGGCATATTCTTTTTGGCAATAACCAGCATGTTGAGTAAACCAGCTAAGGTGCATTCCTGTTTAGTCATATGGAAATTTGTCACAAATTTCCCAAAAGACTCAGGAAGGGATTGAAGGATCAAATCAGTCTGTAGTTGGAAATCCATGTTGAAGTCAACATGTTCCAACTGCTCAATCAGCCGAATCATCTTATGGACATGATCCCTAACATTCTGTCCCTCATACATCCTTATGCGGAACAGCTGCCTAGATATCTCATACCTAGCATTCTTATTGTACTCACCATACAACTCTTGTAGGTGAAGGAGGATCTCACTCGCACTTTGCATGTTCTCATGCTGCTTCTGTAACTCATTACTCATATAAGCAAGCATGTAACACTTAGCTCTCATATCATGCTCCTTCCACTTATCCAAACTTTCATGTTCCTCTGGAGTGGCCTCTGGAGGTAAGGGACCAGGAACATTTGAATCTAGAACATATCCTATATGTTCAAAGCTCAGGATAAGTTTCAAATTTCTTAGCCAATCAGAGAGATTAGGTCCTGTCAACCTATTGCGATCAAGTATGCTTGTAAGGATATTGGATGGTGGTGGTTGTTCTGTGCTCATTATTATCAGAAAAATAACTGCAGAAAATAACCAAATTAATTAGTAAATGTATCAAGTAATTAACCAAAATGATTATGTTCTTTTAATCAAATTGGTCCTCCCACTTACTTAGCGAATCCTTTACTTCCAAAGTAGAAAATGGAAATCCTAGTTGGATGGATTTCTAGTGGGTGATTGAATTCTTACAATTTTATTGATCATCCTCAGGTACATCCATTATTGGAATTACAATAAACTATAAGTGAGCAACTCCTTGCCCATCACATCTCATGTGAGGTTCAATCCTTTACCTAGCCCCTAATGCTCAAAATCTCAGGTACATTTATTATTGACTTATCTTGCATTAGTTAAGTTGATCCCATTGAGCCAGTAATTATGCAAATAATTTTAATGTCCTCAGGTACATCCAATATTGGCCACCAAACCATTTACGTATTTACAACATCTCGTGCTTAACAATTATTCTTAAGAAAATCTCTTAAATTAATTGCATCTTATGAAACTATTTAAAATTTCTTAAAATAATTGCCCCAATGGAGGGCCCATGTTATAATTACTTTAATTATAGCATTTCCAACTTCCTAATTACTATTAAGGTCTCACTTTGCACATTATCCATTTAGCATGCATATATCATATAATTGCAAACATTCCCATACATCTCATGCATTCATGGATAAGCATTAAATATGGTATGATCATGGACTTTCTAAGGGATTCAATTCTGAGCCACCAAGAATTGAATCAGGGCATTCCTAGGTGCATTTCATTCATTTATTTTATAAGAGTTACTGAAAGAGTACATAATCAACACTTGATCTTGAATTCCTCCCACTGGTCCCACCAATGCTCTTGACCTCCTTGAACTTCTTGCATTCTAATATTACGTAGTAATCCTTGGCATACCAAGGCGAATTTACAAGAACTTAAATAAATGAAATTACAACCCAAAAATTATTACAAACTTAATAATACATGGCCAAAATAAATTAAAATAAATTAATTAATTTACAATCCCAAAGAAACATAAAAGAAATAAATCCAATCACATTGGTCTTTTATAGTCCATGATCATCCATCATGCATATCACCATTTAACAATTAAATAAAACATACATGATTCAAATAAATTTAAAAATTCAAATTTGAATCTCATTCAAACAAATTTAAAAATTCAGATTTGAATCACATTCAAACAACCTTAAAAATTCAGATTTGAATCACATTCAAACAATTTTTAAAAAATCAGATTTGAATCACATTCAAACAATTTTTAAAAATTCAGATCTGAATATTATTCAAACAGCTTTAAAAAATCATATTTAAATATGATTCAAACAACTTTAAAAGTTCATATTTGAATCACATTCAAACAACTTTTAAAATTCAAATTTGAATCACATTCAAACAATTTTAAACATTCTGATTTGAATCAAAATTTAATTGTGTGATAGAAATTCTAATTAAACAATTTAATTAGATATAGGATGAGCATTTAGATCATACAACAATTGCAAATTAAAAAGCCAAACCTTGAGCCACCCATGAAGCCACAAACCTTGAACACCATGAAGGTGTTCTCTTGCATACCGCCACACATCCATTGCAACCAGCAATGGATAAATCATCTCATGATCAAAACACACAATTAAATCATATAATCAACAATCTAAATGGAAAATATAATGGCTCTGATACCAATTGAAGGAACTGAAGCATGAAAAGCACAAGTTTATACCGTTGAATTAAAAAATTTTCACCTTGGGTCACATGCATCATGCAAGATTTATTTTTATCTATTTGATTTCAATGATAAACAACATATTAAACTCTTTTAATATGTTTTTAGATCTGTATTTGCCATTTAAGATTTTAAATTTAATCAGATTAATTTTAGAACCCTAGATTAAATCAAGAACAAACACATTAACCTCTTGATGCACTACAGTGTATTTGCGCCTTTGGAATGCATCTTCAGGACACCAGATGTTGTCTCTCTAGCTTGTCCACACCAAGAACACCTATGGCAGCCCTTGAACAGCTTCTAAAGCTTTTTCTATTATTTAGAAAATCAAGTTCTGCCTGTTAAGAGATTAAAAATGTAAACAGGACACTAAAAATAATTTCTAGTATTTTTAATTCAAGAGATTATTTGTTAATCTCTTGGAAAGATGAGGGAAGAAGATGAAGAAGAGAGAAACCTTCTTGGGTAGCGGCACCAAAGAAAGAGGCTGCTGGTTATGTTATTTTTTTTTTTTAATAACAACACTTATATAGCTAGGTCAACACATTAAACCCTTGCCACATGTCACCCTCTGATTGGTTTTAGGTTTAATTGACCCAATCACATTGTGCCAAGTGTCAAACCTATATTTAATCTTAATTTTAATCATCTTACATGATTAAAAAACATTTGGCAAGCTTATATGTAGTGCCATATGTCACCATCTCATGGTGCCACATGTTACCCTATGAAATGACCAAAATGCCCCTATGTCTTAATTTTGAGTTCTCAACCCAAAATAATTATTTCTATTCTTCTAATCAATTTATATCAAATATAAATTAATTAATTAATCTTTATTAATTAATTTCTCATTAATTAAATTCATATTTAAACACTTTAAATATAAATTTAACTTATATTGTACATCCAATAACCTAGATTTAGTTTCAAGTCATGTTAGGGACGTTGCAATCTAATTGCAAACCAAACCTATTTAATTAATCAATTAAACTCTTTAATTAATTAATTAAATCATATTTAATTAGGTGATAACTTGTGTATATGTGTGACTTACTAGGCTCATTACTAATTGGCAATGAGATATGATATCAACTCTTAATATCATCAGAACTCTTTCTTACCATAAATGATTTCTCTAAATCATTTTATACACCTCATAGACCATGGTTAACACCTAGCATAAATGCCATGGCCACCCAATTAGTAATAAGGTTTACCTTAAATGAACCTATAATCATATGTTACTATGCACTAGAATCTCTTTGTTACAAAATCCCAACTCAAGCTGGAGTCATGGTTTATGTCAAACTCCATTTGCTATGAATATTATGTTCTCTTTTAATTCCAATTCTTGATTAAAAAGATTTTCTCATCAGAAACTCTTTTCTGATTAAATCTATCTGTCCTGGCCAGGAACTTGAAACATCAAGTATAATTAAATGAACATAGGATTTTTTCTCTATTTACTTAGAGCAACAGATTCCATCTTGATTAACATCTACCTCCATATATAACTAGTAGGAGCCAACACATGCCCATATACCCATGCACAGTACAAGTATGAAAGCAATATCAAACTCAAACTACCTATATACAAGATAACTGTGCTATCTCAGGTCTAAATATTATATGCACTGATATGATTTATGACAAAACATTGATAAGAGTAAACTCCATGTGCTTGTCATAAGTATTACTAGTTCGGCCTATTTATCATTTATAAATGCCTATCATATTTGTCACATGGCATGAGACTCACCATTCCATCTTATTTATATCTCATATAAATAACTTGGGAACAAACATGAATATAATATTTCTGGATAAGTCATGTCCTTATTATGAAGTATCCTCGATTGTGAACCTATTTATGATACTTTGTATTAGAAATACTGTCACTCATATTCTTAACAACTTAAGAATAGAATTTCTAACAAAATATCAATGGACCTTTTCTATTACACATAAATATCTTATGTAAACGGAAAAGTGGAAATGCCTTTTATTACACCAATACTCTTCTCCTCCTTGATCTTCTTACAATCCAATTACATAGTAATCCTTGGCATACCAAGGCGAATTTACAAGAACTAAATAAGTGAAATTACAACCCAAAAATATTACAACCTTTATAATACATGCCCAAAATAAATTAAAATAAATAAATTAATTTACAACACAAAGAAACATGAAAGAAATAAATCTAATCACATTGGTCTTTTATTGTCTATGATCATCCATCATGCATATCACTATTTAACAATTAAATAAAACATACATACTTAAATTAAATTGAATATCTCATAGTCAACTTAAAAATCCAGATTTGAATATGATTCAAACAAATTTAAAAATTCAGATTTGAATCACATTCAAACAAATTTAAAAATTCAGATTTGAATCACATTCAAACAAATTTAAAAATTCAGATTTAAATCAAAATTTAATTGTGTGACTAAAACTCCTAATTAAACACTTTAATTAGTCATGGGCCTCATCATGGGCCCTTGAACCAAGCCTACAAACAAACCCAAAAACCATGCACATGGTTGGATGGATCAAACCATGCGCACTAATGGTGCCTTCATCATGCCGCCACCTTTTTCATTGCAACCAGCAATGATTTAATCATCTCAAGATCAAATCACACAATTAAATCACATAATAAAAAATCTAAATGGCAAATATAGTGGCTCTGATACCAATTGAAGGAGCAGAAGCAAGAAAAACATAAGTTTAGATCATTGAATTCAAAAATTTTTTATCTAGAGTCACATGCATCATGCAAGATTCATTTTTATCTATTTGATTTCAATGATAAATTGTTAGTAGTATGCCCTAGAGCATATCATTTAGTATGTATCTTGTACATATTTTATTAATAAAAGGCATTTCCACTTTTCCGTTTACATAAGATATTTATGTGTAATAGAAAAGGTCCATTGATATTTTGTTAGAAATATTATTCTTAAGTTGTTAAGAATATGAGTGACAATATTTCTAGCACAAAGTATCATAAATAGGTTCACAATCGAGGATACTTCATAATGAGGACATGACTTATCCAGAAAGATTGTATTCATGTTTGTTCCCAAGTTATTTATATGAGATATAAATAAGATGGAATGGTGAGTCTCATGCCATATAACAAACATGATAGGCACTTATAAATGATAAGTAGGCGAACGGTGACACTTATGACAAGCACATGGAGTTTACTCTTGTCAATGTTTTGTCATAAATCATATCGATGCATATAATCTTTAGACACGAGATAGCACATTATCTTGTATATAGGTAGTTTGAGTTTGATCTGCTTTCATACTTGTCGTGTATGGGTATATGGGCATGTGTTGGCTCCTACTAGTTATATATGGAGGTAGGTGTTGATCAAGATGGAATCTGTTCCTCTAAGTACATAGAGATAAAATCCTATGTTCATTTAATTGTTCTTGATGTTTCAAGTTCTGGAGACAGATAGATTTATTCGAAAAGAGTTTCGATGAGAAAATCTTTTAATCAAGAACTGGAATTAAGAGAGAACATAATATTCATAGCAAATGGAGTTTGACATAAACCATGACTCCGGCTTGAGTTGGGATTTTTATGTGAGAGATTCTAGTGCATGGTAACATATGATTATAGGTTCATTTAAGGTAAACCTTATTACTAATTGGGTGGCCATGGCATGCTATGCTAGGTGTTAACCATGGTCTATGAGGTTCATAAAATGATTTAGAGAAATCATTTATGGTAAGAAAGAGTTCTGATGATATTAAGAGTTGATATCATTTCTCATTGCCAATTAGTGATGAGCCTAGTAAGTCACACACATACACAAGTTATCACCTATTTAAACATGATTTAATTAATTAATTAAAGAGTTTAATTGATTAATTAAATAGGTTTGGTTTGCAATTAGATTGCAAAGTCCCTAGCATGACTTGAAACCAAATCTAGATTATTGGATGTATAATATAAGTTAAATTTATATTTAAAGTGTTTAAATATGAATTTAATTAATGATAAATTAATTAATAGAGATTAATTAATTAATTTATATTTGATATAAATTAATTAGAAGTAGAATATTAATTATTTTGGGTTGAGAACTCAAAATTAAGACACAGGGGCAGTTTGGTCATTTCACGATTGTGACATGTGGCACCATGAGATGGTGACACATGGGATTACACATAAGCTTGCCAAATGTTTTTAATCATGTAAGATGATTAAAATCAAGATTACATATAGGTTTGACACTTGGCACAATGTGATTGGGTCACTTAAACCTAGAGCTAATCAAAGGGTGACATGTGGCAAGGGTTTAATGTGTTAACCTAGCTATTTAAGTGTGGTTATGAAAAGAAAAATAACCAGCAGCCTCTCCTCTCATTTGTCACGCCACTTTGAGCCTCTCCAGCTATTTCTCTTCATCTCTCATCAATTCAAAGAGATTAGCCATCAATCTCTTGAATTAAGAACACTAGAAATTATTTCTAGTGTCCTGTTTACATCTCTAATCTCTTAAAAGGCAGAACTTGAATTTCTAATTAATAGAAAAGGCTTTAGAAGCTGTTCAAGGGCTGCTATAGGTGTTCTTGGTGTGGACATGCTAGAGGGACAACATCCGTGTCCTCAAGACGAATCTCAAAGCGCAGACTGCGGCAAAGACATCAAGAGGTTAGTGTAATCGTTATTGATTTAATCTAGGGTTCTAAAATTAATCTGATTAATTTTAAAATCTTAAATGGCAAATACAGATCCAAAAATATATTAAAAGAGTTTTAATATGTTGTTTATCATTGAAATCAAATTGATAAAAATAAATCTTGCATGATGCATGTGATCCTAGGTGAAAATTTTTGAATTCAATGGTATAAACTTGTGTTTTTCACGCTTCCATTCCTTCAATTGGTATCAGAGCCACTATATTTGCCATTTAGATTGTTGATTATATAATTTAATTGTGTGTTTGATCATGAGACCAAGAGATTCATTGCTGGTTGGATCAAGAGGTGTGGCGGCACACATGGTGAAGCCACCATTGGTGGCGGCAACAATGGTTCCATGGGTGGTTCAAGGTTTGGCTTTTAATTCTGCAATTGTTGTATGATCTAAGGCCTATTCTTTGACTAATTAAAGTGTTTAATTAGTTGTTTTAATCACACAATTAAATTATGATTCAAATCAGAATTTTAAAATTTGTTTGAATGTGATTCAAATCTGAATTTTAAAAGTTGTTTGAATGTGATTCAAATCTGAATTTTTAAAGTTGTTTGAATCATATTTAAATCTGATTTTTTAAAATTGATTCAATAAAATTTAGATCTGATTTTTTAAAAAATATTTGAATGTGATTCAAATCTGATTTTTTAAAAAATGTTTGAATGTGATTCAAATCTGAATTTTTGAAGTTGTTTGAATGTGATTCAAATCTGAATTTTTAAATTTGTTTGAATGAGATTCAAATCTGAATTTTTAAATTTATTTGAATCATATTCAATTCTGTATATTAAAGTTGAATATGAGATATTCAATTTAAATTAAGTATGTATGTTTTATTTAATTGTTAAATAGTGATATGCATGATGGATGATCATGGACTATAAAAGACCAATGTGATTGGATTTATTTCTTTTAAGTTTCTTTGGGATTGTAAATTAATTAATTTATTTTAATTTATTTTGGGCATGTATTATTAAGTTTGTAATAATATTTTGGGTTGTAATTTCATTTATTTAAGTTCTTGTAAATTCACCTTGGTATGCCAAGGATTACTATGTAATATTGGATTGCAAGAAGTTCAAGGAGGTCAAGAGAATGGTGGGACCAGTGGGAGGAATTCAAGATCAAGTGTTGATTATGTACTCCTTCAGCAACTCTTGTAAAATGAATGAATGAAATGCACCTAGGAATGCCCTGATTCAATTCTTGGTGGCTCAATTGAATCCCTTAGAAAGTCCATGATCATACCATATTTACTGCTTATCCATGAATGCATGAGATGTATGGGAATGTATGCAATTATATGATATATGCATGCTAAATGGATAATGTGCAAAGTGAGACCTTAATAGTAAATAGAATGACCATAAAATCTTCCAAACAAATGATTAAGTTGGAAATGCTATAATTAAAGTAATTATAACATAGGCCCTCCATTGGGGCAATTATTTTAAGAAATTTTAAATAGTTGCATGAGATGCAATTAATTTAAGAGATTTTCTTAAGAATAATTGTTAAGCATGAGATGTTGTAAATATGTAAATGGTTTGGTGGCCAATATTGGATGTACCTGAGGACATTAAAATTATTTGCATAATTACTGGCTCAATAGGATCAACTTAACTAATGCAAGATAAGTCAATAATGGATGTACCTGAGATTTTGAGCATTAGGGGCTAGAAAAAGGATTGAACCTCACATGAGATGTGATGGGCAAGGAGTTGCTCACTTATAGTTTATTGTAATTCCAATAATGGATGTACCTGAGGATGATCAATAGAATTATAAGAATTCAATCACCCACTAGAAATCCATCAAACTAGGATTTCCGTTTTCTACTTTGGAAGTGTAGGATTCGCTAAGTTAGTGGGAGGACCAATTTGATTAAAAGACCATAATCATTTTGGTTAATTACATGATACATTTACTAATTAATTTGGTTATTTTCTGCAGTTAATTTTCTGATAAAAATGAGCAAAAAACAACCACCACCATCCAATATCCTTGCAAGCATACTTGATCATAATAGGTTGACAGCACCTAATCATGCGATTAGCTAAGAAATTTGAAACTTGTCCTGAACCTTAAACATATAGGATATGTTCTAGATTCAAATGTTCTGGTCCCTTACCTCCGGAGGCCACACAAGAGGAACATGAAACTTTGGACGATTGGAAGGAGGATGATATGAGAGCTAAGTGTTACATGCTTGCTTCCATGAGTAATGAGTTCTGAAGCAACATGAGAACATGCAGTGCGAGTGAGATCCTCCTTCACCTACAAGAGTTGTATGGTGAGCACAAAGAGAATGCTAGGTATGAGATATCTAGACAGCTATTCCGTATGAGGATGTCTGAGGGACAGAATGTTGGGGATCATGTCCACAAGATGATTCGGCTGATTGAGCAGTTGGAACATCTAGACTTCAACATGGATTTCCAACTACAGACGGATTTGATCCTTCAGTCCCTTCCTGAGTCTTTTGGGAATTTTGTGACAAATTTCCATATGACTAAACAGGAATGCACCTTAGCTGAATTACTCAACATGCTAGTTATTGCCCAAAAGAATATGCCAGGCAATAAAGGAAAAGAGGTAGCTTTGGTTGCATCTTCTTCTGCTGGAAAGTCCAACAAGAAGAAGGGCAATAAGAAAAAGAAACCTCAGATTCCTGGTCCTTCCAAGAAAATAGCTAAACAGAAAAGGAAGACCAAAGCTGACAAAGGCAAAGGAAAGTGTTTCCACTGCCAATAGGAAAGTGTTTCCATTGAAAATAGGAAAGTGTTTCCATTACTAGTAAGAAAATGTTTCCACTGGCCAGAGTATAGCAATATAAATGAATGCAATGCCATGGTGAAAACCAACTCAAGTTCAAAATATACTTGGCACTTAAGGTTATGTCATGTTGCAGAAGATAGGATTGCAAAATTGGAGAAAATAGGGATTCTATCCTCATTGGGCTCTGAGCCTACTCCAACTTGTGAATCTTGCCTTCAGGGCAAAATGACTAGATCACCCTTTGTTGGACAAAGGCTAAGAGCTGAAAATATTTTGGAGCTAATGCATATATGTGGTCCATTTAAAGAAATGGCTAGAGGGGGCTTTCATTATTTTATTACCTTTACTGATGATAAATCAAGGTTTGGGTATTTGTATTTGATGAAATACAAACATGAATCTTTTGAAAAGTTCAAAGAATTTAAATCTGAAGTAGAAAATCAAACAGGAAAGAATATTAAAGTTCTTCGATCAGATCGTGGAGGTGAATATTTGAGTACTGAATTTGATGAATACTTGAGAGAGCATGGCATTGTTTCTCAGCTGACTCCTCTAGGAACACCACAACTGAATGGTGTATCTGAAAGGAGAAATCGTACCCTATTGGATATGGTACGTAGTATGATGAGCTATACTGATATGCCAATCTCCTTTTGGGGATTTGCATTAGAATCAGCTTTGTATATTCTGAATAGGATTCCATCAAAATCAGTTTCTTCCACACCTTATGAGATATGGCATGGAAGAAAACCAAGTCTTAAGCATGTTAAGATTTGGGGTTGTCCAGCTTATATCAAAAAGCTGAACAATGATAAATTGGAGACTAGATCAGAAAAAGGTCGATTTATTGGATATCCAAAATATAGTTTTGGATATTATTTTTATTTGCCTACTTCACAAAAGGTTGTGATAAGTAGAGATGCCACATTTCTTGAACAACAGTTTGTTTAAGAAGGAGGCAAAGGAAGGTAAATAGAGTTAGAATTGGAGAATTCTGACTAACCAACAGATCAGATGGATATAGATCCATCTAGTCAACCAATACCCATTGATGAAACATCTACAGCTGTTCCTCGTAGAACAACCAGGGTATCTCACCCACCAGTGAGATATGGTTTTCTTCATGAAGAAGAATAAGAGTTGTCTACTCATAAAGAAGTAGATCATGGAGATGATCCACTTACCTATGAAGAAGCTATATCAGATATAGACTCTTCAAAATGGATTGATGCTATGAAATCCGAGATTGATTCCGTGTATAAGAATCAAGTTTGGGATCTTGTTGACCCACCTGAAGGTATTGTACCTATAAGGAACAAATGGGTTTTCAAGAAGAAAATTGGTTCTGATGGAAAGGTAGAGACCTATAGGGCAAGGCTAGTAGCGAAAGGGTTTCGCCAAAGGCAAGGAATCGACTATGAGGAGACTTTCTCGCCTATTGCCATGCTTAAATCAATTAGGATTTTATTAGCAATAACTGCGTACTATGATTATGAGATTTGACAGATGGATGTCAAAACAATTTTTTTTTTCAATGGATACATTGAAGAAAACATTTTCATGGAAGAACCTAGGGGATTTGAGTCCCAAGATGGTTCCAAGGTATGCAAGCTAAAGCGATCCATTTATGGGTTGAAATAAGCTTCGAGGAGTTGGAACATCCGTTTTGATGAAGCCATTAAATCCTTTGGTTTTATAAAAAATGAGGATGAGCCATGTGTATATAAGAAGGTTAGTGACAGTGCTATCACTTTCCTTGTCTTATATGTGGATGACATACTATTGATGGGTAATGACACAAGTTTGTTGACGACTATAAAGGTATGGTTGTCAAATACATTCTCCATGAAAGACTTAGGGGAGGCAACCTATATTCTTGGGATTCGCATCTATAGAGATAGAGCGAAAAGAATAATTGGTTTATCCCAAAGTCTATACTTGGAAAAGGTGTTAAAGAGGTTTAACATGCTTGATTCCAAGAGAGGATTGTTACCAGTGAGACATGGTATCCATCTTTCTAAAGAGATGTCTCCAAAGACATCCAAGAAGGAGATAAGATGGCCAGATTCCATATGCTTCTATTGGAAGTTTAATGTATGCAATGTTATGTACTAGGCCGGATATCGCATATCTTTAGTTTGACTAGCGGTATCAATCCAATCCATGTTTGGAACATGGATAGTCGAGAATATCCTTAAGTACTTGAGAAGAACTAAGGATTTATTCTTGATTTATGGAGGTGGAGACTTGCAATTGGATGGTTATCACGATTCGATTTCCAATCGGATATCGTTGATAGAAAGTCTACCTCTGGATATGTGTTCATTTGTAATGGAGATGCGATCGGTTGGAAGAGTTCCAAAGCAGAGTCATTGCAGATTCCACTACGAGTCGAGTATATTCTTTGCATCGAATCTTGCAAAGGAAGTCGTTGGGATAAAGAAGTTCGTGTGAGAACTTACAGTAGTTCCTTCCATTGAGTCGCGGTTCCACTACACTGTGACAATAATGGAGCGATCATACTGAGCTAAGAAACCAAGGTCTCACCAAATCCAAACACATAGAAAGGCACTACCACATTATCGGAGATATAGTTGGGCAAGGCGATATAGCCATGCGAGAAAAAATAACATTAGTGAAAAACCAGTGATCCATTCACTAGGCCTTTGTAACAAGCTCGATTAGGTGACATCTTGAGAAGATGGGTCTAAGGTATTGTAATGAATGGCTCTAGTGCTAGTGGGAGATTGTTAGTAGTATGCCCTAGAGCATATCATTTAGTATGTATCTTGTACATATTTTATTAATAAAAGGCATTTCCACTTTTCCGTTTACATAAGATATTTATGTGTAATAGAAAAGGTCCATTGATATTTTGTTAGAAATATTATTCTTAAGTTGTTAAGAATATGAGTGACAATATTTCTAGCACAAAGTACCATAAATAAGTTCACAATCGAGGATACTTCATAATGAGGACATGACTTATCCAGAAAGATTGTATTCATGTTTGTTTCCAAGTTATTTATATGAGATATAAATAAGATGGAATGGTGAGTCTCATGCCATATAACAAACATGATAGGCACTTATAAATGATAAGTAGGCCGAACCAGTGACACTTATGACAAGCACATGGAGTTTACTCTTGTCAATGTTTTGTCATAAATCATATCAATGCATATAATCTTTAGACACGAGATAGCACAGTTATCTTGTATATAGGTAGTTTGAGTTTGATACTGCTTTCATACTTGTACTGTGTATGGGTATATGGGCATGTGTTGGCTCCTACTAGTTATATATGGAGGTAGGTGTTGATCAAGATAGAATCTGTTCCTCTAAGTAAATAGAGATAAAATCCTATGTTCATTTAATTGTTCTTGATGTTTCAAGTTCCTGGCCAGGACAGATAGATTTATTCAGAAAAGAGTTTCTGATGAGAAAATCTTTTTAATCAATAACTGGAATTAAAAGAGAACATAATATTCATAGCAAATGTAGTTTGACATAAACAATGACTCCAGCTTGAGTTGGGATTTTGTAACAGAGAGATTCTAGTGCATGGTAACATATGATTATAGGTTCATTTAAGGTAAACCTTATTACTAATTGGGTGGCCATGGCATGCTATGCTAGGTGTTAACCATGGTCTATGAGGTTCATAAAATGATTTAGAGAAATCATTTATGGTAAGAAAGAGTTCTGATGATATTAAGAGTTGATATCATTTCTCATTGCCAATTAGTGATGAGCCTAGTAAGTCACACACATACACAAGTTATCACCTATTTAAACATGATTTAATTAATTAATTAAAGAGTTTAATTGATTAATTAAATAGGTTTGGTTTGCAATTAGATTGCAAAGTCCCTAGCATGACTTGAAACCAAATCTAGATTATTGGATGTATAATATAAGTTAAATTTATATTTAAAGTGTTTAAATATGAATTTAATTAATGATAAATTAATTAATAGAGATTAATTAATTAATTTATATTTGATATAAATTAATTAGAAGAAGAAAATTAATTATTTTGGGTTGAGAACTCAAAATTAAGACACAGGGGCATTTTGGTCATTTCACAGTGTGACATGTGGCACCATGAGATGGTGACACATGGGATTACACATAAGCTTGCCAAATGTTTTTAATCATGTAAGATGATTAAAATCAAGATTACATATAGGTTTGACACTTGGCACAATGTAATTGGGTCACTTAAACCTAGAGCTAATCAAAGGGTGACATGTGGCAAGGGTTTAATGTGTTAACCTAGCTATTTAAGTGTGGTTATGAAAAGAAAAAATAACCAGCAGCCTCTCCTCTCATTTTTCACGCCACTTGGAGCCTCTCCAGCTATTTCTCTTCATCTCTCATCAATTCAAAGAGATTAGCCATCAATCTCTTGAATTAAGAACACTAGAAATTATTTTTAGTGTCCTGTTTACGTCTCTAATCTCTTAAAAGGCAGAACTTGAATTTCTAATTAATAGAAAAGGCTTTAGAAGCTGTTCAAGGGCTGCCATAGGTGTTCTTGGTGTGGACATGCTAGAGGGACAACATCTGGTGTCCTAAAGACGAATCTCAAAGGCGCAGACACGCTGCAGCACATCAAGAGGTTAGTGTAATCGTTCTTGATTTAATCTAGGGTTCTAAAATTAATCTGATTAATTTTAAAATCTTAAATGGCAAATACAGATCCAAAAACATATTAAAATAGTTTTAATATGTTGTTTATCATTGAAATCAAATAGATAAAATTAAATCTTGCATGATGCATGTGACCCTAGGTGAAAATTTTTGAATTCAATGGTATAAACTTGTGTTTTTCACGCTTCCGTTCCTTCATAAATAGCATAGTAAAACTCTTTTAATATGTTTTTGGATCTATATTTGTCATTTAAGATTTTAGAATTAACAGATTAATTCATTAGAACCCTAGATGAGATTAAGAATAAATGCACTAACATTTTTGATGCACTGCAGTGTGTTTGGCACCTTTAGGATGCTCCTAGGATACCAGATGATGTCCCTCTAGCTTGTCCACACCAAGATCACCAATGGTAGCCCCTTGACTAGCTTCTCAAGCCTTTCCAATCAATTAGAAATTCATGTTTTGCCTTTTGAGAGATTACAGATGTATATAGGACACTAAAAACGATTTCTAGCAATTTTAATTCAAGAGAATGTTGGCAATTCTCTTTGAATTGATCAAAGATGAAGAAGAAGAAGAGAGGGAGAGGCTCCTTTGGGTGGTGGCACCAAAGTGAACTAGCGGAAGCATAAAAAAACATAAGTTTAGATCATTGAAATTCAAAATTTTTCATCTAGGGTCACATGCATCATGCATGATTTATTTTTATCTATTTGATTTCAATGATAAACAACATATTAAAACTCTTTTAATATATTTTTGGATCTACATTTTCCATTTAAGATTTTAGAATTAATAGATTAATTCATTAGAATCCTAGATCAGATCAAGAACAAGTGCACTAACGTGTTTTATGCACTGTAGTGTATTTGGCACTTTTGGGATGCATGCAGGACACCAGATGTTGTCCCTCTAGCTTGTCCACACCAAGATCACCAATGGTAGCCCTTGAACAGCTTTTAAAGCTTTTTCTATGAATTAGAAAATCAAGTTTGCCTTTTAAGAAATTACAGATGTAAATAGAACACTAGAAATGATTTCTAGTATTTTTAATTCAAAAAATTGTTTGCTAATCTCTTTGAATTGATAAAAGATGAAGAAGAAGAGAAGGAGAGGCAGCCAAGGGGTGGCAGCACAAAGTAGATGAATGGCAGCTTGTATTTTTTCTTTTCATCCTGCTTCTTATATAGCTAGGTCACCACATAAAACCCTTGCCACATGTCACCTTTTGATTAGCTCTAGGTTTAATTGACCCAATCACATTGTGCCAAGTATCAAACCTATATTTAATCTTGACTTTGATCATCTTATATGATTAAACGACATATGGCAAGCTTATGTGTAGTGCCATGTGTTACCATCTCATGGTGCCACATGTCACCCATATGAACTGACCAAAATACCCCTGTGTCTTAATTTTGAGTTCTCAACCCAAAATAATTATTTCTCTTCTTCTAATCAATTTATATCAAATATAAATTAATTAATTAATCTCTATTAATTAATTTCTCATTAATTAAATTTATATTTAAACACTTTAAATATAAATTTAACTTATATTATACCTTCAATAACCTAGATTTGGTTTCAAGCCATGCTAGGGACTTTGTAATCTAATTGCAAACCAAACCTATTTAATTAATCAATTAAACTCTTTAATTAATTAATTAAATCATATTTAATCTGGTGATTACTTGTGTATGTGTGTGACTTACTAAGCTCATCACTAATTGGCAATGAGACATGATATCAACTCTTAATATCATCAAAACTTTTTCTTATCATAAATGATTTCTCTAAATCATTTTATGTACCTCATAAACCATGGTTAACACCTAGCATAGAATGCCATGGCCACCCAATTAATAATAAGGTTTACCTTAAATGAACCTATAATTATATGTTACCATGCACTAGAATCTCTCTGTTGCAAAATCCCAATTTGAGCTGGAGTTGTCACACCTTACCCCTCCGTAAGGCATAATATGATCCCGTAGTATACCTAATGAAATATCAAGCTTCGTCTACTGATAACCCATTAAATACACTACAAGGGATTTTAAACCTTTTCTTATTTCTTTTTACAGTGGTGAGCACTTTTGACAGGTGTTAAATTTTTTTTTTAACTGAATTGGAAACAAATAACAAATTTGTAGTATCACTAGATTCAATAAAAATTTTGGCAGAGTGTCATCTGTAATTTGAATAAAACAGTTCTTCAAAAACCTATAAAAAGCACTTCTAATATATTTATTCAATCCTAAACTCCAACATGGCTCAACACAAATCAATTTTCTCAACATTTGTCAAACTCAATTCAACATCAATTTTTAGTATTTCCAAAGATAGACTACAAAATGACTGAGTAGTTAAAAAGCTAAGAAAAGAGAAATATATTACAACTTTTTTACATGCCAAAATAATTTATAACTTTAGTTTACAACTGCCCAAGACCAAGTACACTCTATATGCATACAGTCACATATATTATAACAAAAATTATAAAAAAAGTGGTATACTCAATATACCCGGAAGAATCCCAAAAGTGTAGCACAAGCAGCCTACTGCTATTCATCTGTCTGCACACTGTGATAAAGAATGAAAAAGCTATCGCTGAGCCAATGTCTCAGTGGTGCACAACATTAAGAAGATGCAATTTAAAATCATAAACAATAAATCATATGAACTGTGGATACTTAAAATCACAGTTAAATTCAAAGACAAAAAATATCATAAAGAATTAAACTCCATTTTACAATGTCTCAATGAATATCAATAAATCACACACACAGCTTAATCATGTTCCAAAATCTAATTCGTCCCAAAAGCCAATCGCTAATGAGGAATAACATAGCTAGCTAGCAATTATATGAGTACTTATCCTATTCGTCCTCAATTGGCACACACCTCAACACTTCAACCAAAGAGGGAATTCAAAGCCAATTTGTCCCACTAGACAAGCTAGCGAGGAATTCAATCAAATATACATGATAGTTGTGGTTTCAAACCATTTGCAATATTTTTCAAGCAATAAGTATCCATCAAATTTCATTCAAACAATTTTCCATAATTTAAACAATAACATACAAATTGTCATGATTTATTTCAATTGAAAATTCAAAAGAAATAACTGTTGTGCACAAACCACTGATGAGTAGCCTCTTGGTTTTAACTTAGTGTTTCTTTCCCCTTCCTTGAGTCTTTGCTAACTGAAATACACAATTTAAAGTGTTTCAGCACTCAGTTAAATTGTCTCTAACAATAAGGTTCAATAATTAATTTATTTAATACTATTACTTTCATTAGTCAACCTATAATGTTAACCGTTGATGCACTCTAGGGGAATAAATTTTAATATTACCAATATGTCACATTTTATAGTCTTTTAGTGTTGGTACATGTTACCAATTTTATATTCAAGTGTATTGCATTTTATTACAATTTATCGGATTTTGGCATGCTGATTTGACCTAGCCGGATAACCTAGTTCCTTCAGTTTTCGGGTTCTGATCAAAATTACAAACTTGTAGGTCTATGTCTTATTAAATGTAACACCCCTATTTGCATAGCCTGGTATATATCACTATTCCGGTGATCGAAGTCAGTCTAGACAATTAAGAGGATTAGAATCACACTTAAGACAACTAAATAAGCCATGAATACAAATAATTAGTAATTGCCAATTAGTTAAGTATAAATAAGAAAAACAAAACATAAGAAGTTAAATGAGCCGAGAGTCACAGCGATGGGTGACCTTCTCGGGAAGGATTACGAAGTCGATTTAAACTCAAATTTTGAACTGTAAAATGTGACGCCGCGGTCCTTAGGACTATTGCGAACACAGTGAAAAAGAGAAAATCACAAAAAGGAATTGTTAAGCCAGTCAAATAATTAGGTTAGGGATCCGAAAGAAATATTGAATTATTTACAAACCGGATCGAATTGGAGAGGGGCAATTTGGTCAATTGACCCCTAGAGCTAACTCCTGACCTAATTGTCAAATAAAATTAGAGAAAAGAAAATTTCAGAATCAGAAATTAAATTAAAGAACTAATGAAAAAATAAATAAAAAAAAAGGAAAATGAAAAAAGTAAAAAGAGATGACATCATGCATGACATCATGCATGATGCCATAAATATTATAATTAAAAATTAAATTTTAGATAATTTGTGGTCTTACTAAAGACATAAAAAAAAGAAAAGAAAAAGAAAAAAAAAAGGAAAGGCATCTTTTTCAAGCCGTCCATCTCTCTCTCTCCCTCTCCCTCACCATAACCCCATGGAAGCTCATTTTGAGCTTGATCAAACCCTAAATCCCACCATAGAAATTTACACTTCCATCATTAAATCTTGATTTCAAGCTTTGATAGAGAACTTGACAACAAAAAGTAGAAGAAAGGAAGAGGTTTTAGAAGAGGTGAAAATTTAAAGAAAGGTGAGTAAACTAAACTTTATATTTTTAGTTTAATTCTAGTGTTTATGATTGAATTAACTTGGAAATAAACTTAAAATGAAATGAAAACAAGTATTGGGGGACAAAAATTTATACTAGTTTTAAAGCTTCAAATAAATGATTTTAATTCCTACCAAAATGCTCGCCACTTCTAAAATGTAAGAAAATGGTTTCAAAATCCCTTGTAGGATACTTAATGAGTTATCGATAGATGGAGTTCGGTAGTTCATTAGGTATTCTACTGGATCATGTTACACCTTACAGAGGGGTAAGGTGTGACATGTTTTAGTGGTATCAGAGAATGGTTTTGCAATGAATTTTGACTATTTATGTGAATATTTCTTTGATAAGTACAACTACTCAAGTGTCTTTAATTGATACATATGACATATTTACATCATGAATATGCACTAACAGAGGTCAACCTCCTTGTGTTTGATCTCAGAAAGTAGAAATTTTGGGGAAACTGTAACACCCCTATTTGTTTAGCCTGGTATATTTCACTGTTCCGGTGACCGGAGCCGGTCCGGACAATTAAGGGGATGAGAACCACATTTAAGACAACTAGATAAACCATAAACACAAATAATTAGTAATGTCCAATTAGTTAAGTATAAATAAGAAAAATAGAACATAAGAAGTTAAACGAGCCGAGAGTCACAGCGATGGGTGACCTTCTCGGAAACGATTGCGAAGTCGTTTTAAACTCAAATTTTGAACCGTAAAATGTGACGCCGCGGTCCTTAGGACCCTTATAAACACAGTGGAAACGAGAAAACCACAAAAAAGAACTGTTAAGCCAATCAAATAATTAGGTCAGGGAGCCGGAAGAAATATGAAATTAATTGCAAATCGGGATGAACCGGCGAGGGCCAATTTGGTCAATTGTGTGACACCCCTTACCCGTGTACAGTATACCCGAGTAAGTAATGCCACACGGTGTATCGGCACACTCTAATATACCTTACTTAATTTGTGTCATGCTTTTGAAATTAATTTATGAAATATGATTTATTTTAACCATTTATCAAAAGTATTATTTCATTTGAGGTTCCGAAGATTTTAAAGAAAATCCGGCGGAGTACCGGCTAAAAATGGAGAAAACAGTTCTTCGGAACCTGTTAAAAACACTTTCAATATACAATTTCATTCATTCTCAACTCCAATATCATCCATAAAACTCAATATCAATATCTCAGTAATTTGTCAATTTCAGGTCTCAACAACCTTTTCATTTTTCAAAACATCCCTTTCTCAGGGTTCTCATACATAAACAACCATTAAATATTCAAATTAATACCATACATAACCATAAATCTTTATTATTTACATGAACCTCAAAATACATTACATAAATCCTAAATACATATGAGAAAATAAAAAGTTAATTACAAGATGACAAAATGGCATCTAGTGTCCTACCAATGCACTGCAGGTGACGAGGTGACACAGACACTGAGCAGAACTGTCAGATGGACCCACCCAGTCTTTGGTCTACTGGGCTCACGATCGGGATCTCCAGTACCTACGCGTGGCAAAAGCAACGCGCTAAGCAATAATGCTTAGTGGTGCAATAATAAAATAAAAGAAAATAGCAGATATAAATATGTATTGCATGTGCATGTTTTGTTTGTCATGTATTTGTATATTCATTCCTTTATTTCTTCTACGTTGCTCATTTTCATTCATTTGGTTGCCCAAGTAACCTACACTAGACGACTGGACTGGATAACGGGTAAACTGGCACTGGGTACCTAGTACCTCGGGCCGTCACACCATCGGTCACATATGTATCTCCCGGTGCAATGTAGCAGCTAACAAGTCAGAATAATATCAGGCACAAGGCCAAGTCTCAATGCAAAGTCAGAATGGCTAAAAGCCATGAAATCACAGAATGGCATTTTTGCCATGTGCAGTACTGCTAACTGAACCCTATTGGCATGCCAAACTATCCAAACCAATCTTGTTAGGTATACTAGGGCATTTGAAACTCTTAAATTCGTCAATTTGTGAATTTCAACTTTTTTGGTGTTACTATTCATCATTGGTCAACAAAAATGTTGACTTTTAGCATAAAAATGTGTACATCAACTTTGGCACTCCCAACATACCACATTTAGTGTTTAAAACTTGTTGGCATTAAGTGTTTTTGCAATTTCAAAGTGTAACTCACACTAGCAGAAAATTTCAGTTTTGGTGCCCTAACTTCACTGTTCCATTGGACACTGTTACTGTTGGAATTTGAAGAAATGTAAAACATGAAAGTTGTTCCTTATTTTGTCTAGTTGAATTTCCTTTTTTGAATCACTCCATTTGGAGTTTTGTAGCTCAGATATGGCTCAAAACCCAAGCTGCCCGGATATGCAGTCTGCAGAATTTTACCATATCTACAGTGCATGAACAGTGACTTGAGTCACTTGGTTGAATGGGTTCTGGCCATAATTTGGGGTAGGTTCCTTCATGAAAGTTGTTTGTCTATGTCTTGACTTGTTGCTGTAAAAATTTCAGACCAATTGACCAAATCTACAGTGACTTATGGCCAAATGAACAGTTACTGTTCATTTGGCAAATTCTGCAGAATTCAGTTTCAGGGTTCCGGATTGTGGCTGAGTTTTGACCCTTTGCTTTGGTCTTTTGGGCATGGTTTCTTCAGCAAAAATGTGCCATTATAAGCCTAGTTTCATGTCCAATTGGCCAAACATCAATTGGACAAGCACAGCCAAGTTATGGCTGTGCAAAGGGACTGAAATTTCAGTCCCTATGCTGCTGTCCATAGGGCAGCCTGCAACCTCTCCTTGCCATAATATTTTTCAGTCCCATTTATGGTTAACACATCTAAAATGGTCACTAATTGACCATTACAATGTGCCCTAACAATTCCCTAAGCCAAATCAATTTTCACCTTTCCTAAACCCTAATTCAATTCCATGTTTTATACAATTTACTTTAGTTAGCTTTTAATTCATTATGCTTGTGTTTATAAACTTCTAACATGATTCTAGCTCACTTCAAGCTCATCAAAACACTCCTACATATTCCTTTTCTAGGGCAGCCAACATTCAAGAGCTCATACACATAGGTTTTTATTCATTTAAATTACAAGTCTCACTAAATTTCAAGTCCAAAATCATGAAATTTAAAAGTTTTATGTTTATAGTTGCACTAACCTCTTTGCTCAACTTATTGAGCTTGTGAAAACTCAAGAATTCCTCCTCTTTGTGGCTGCCTAGAGCTTGCTTAGGGTGTATAGGTTAATTTTTGTGAAGATAACTTAGGGTTTTGGGGTGAGGGTTGAGAGATCTTCAAGCTTGAGTGAGGAAGAACAATGGAGGTTTGCTTCTTGGCTATGGTGTGGCTGAAATGGAGAAGGAGATGGCTGCCCACGTTTTTGGTCTTCTTTTGGTCTTTATTTAGTCTTATTTATCTATTTTATTTGTTGGTTAAATGGGTGCTTAAGTGTGATTGGTTGGAAATTACAAATGACATCACATTGATGTCATAAATTGCATTTTATTGCATTTTTCTTTTCTTTCCTCCACTACTCATTTTCAATTTAATTTCTAGCAATGTTTCTTCATATTTTTTTTCATATTAATTATTTACTCAACTGGACAAGTCGGCCAAAAATCACCTCGGAAGGCGAAATGACCAAAATGCCCTCCGTTTGGCTTAACGGGTCAAAATTGTCTGTACCGATAGAAAAATTTTTCTAGGTATTTTCTTGGCATTCTAATGCCATAGGAACCTCAATTACCCTTCTCTGGAGTCCCAAAAATTATTTTATAATTTTTCCCCCGGGTCTAGGGCTCCTCGTTGCGAGAACCGCAACTTCCCTCCGGTTACCCATCGCTTGGGCACCGGCTCGTTTTGCTTGGTTGTATTTTATTTCTAAAATTTTTACTAAATTTTTCTTATTAATATTTGGGTTAATTTTTGGTTCCTGACTTTAATTTAAATATTTTTCTGGACATTCTAGCTGTCCGGACCGACACCGGTCACCGGAACAGTAGGATGTACGGAGTAGTTACCGGGAGGGTGTTACAAATTGACCCTGAGAGCTGACTCCTGACCTAACTGTCAAATAAAATCAGAGAAAAGAAAACTTCGAGATCGAGAATTAAATTAAAGAACTAATAGAAAAAAAAAAAAGAGAAAATGAAAAAGTTAAAAAGGTGTAGGGATATGACATCATGCATGATGCCATAAATCCCATAATTTATAAATTAATTAAAATGAATTGTGGTCTTTCATAAGACATAAAAAAGAAAGGAAAAGAAAAAAAAATCAATTGGTCTTCTCTCCCAAAGTTGCCGCCTCCCATCCTTCTCTCTCCCTCACCATTGCAAACCTCCATTAAAGCTTGCTTCAAGCTTTGAAACCACCATTAAACCTCAAATCCTTCCATACTTGCTTTACAAAAACTTGATTTAGTCACTTGAGAAGAAGCTTGGTCATCAAAGAAAGAAGAAAAGAAGTGGGAAATTAGAGAACTCAAATTCAAATTGAGGTAAGTGCAATTTCAAGTTTAGATTCTTATTAAATTCATTAATTTAAGTTTATGTGTGGTGAAATTGCATGAGAAATAAAGGAAATCATGCTTAAATAAGTGAAGAGAGAATGTGGCAGCCATGAAACCCTAAGGTTTTGATGGTATTTAGTTAGGTTAAACATGAAATCTTGGTGAATAGATGTTATATATGTGAATTGTATATTTAGATTACATGAATTGTGAAGATTGGACAAACTTAGGGTTTTGGACATTAGGGTTTAGAGACCAAAAATGTGAGAAACTTGTAAATGGTGTCTTTGACCTAATGTGAAGTGAGAAATGGTCATTTGTGACCCAATTAAGTGTGTTAGAAGTGTTTGAATCAAAGCCAAATTCAGATTGGGTATGCAGCATGACCAAAAGTCAACTTTGAGGGACCAAAAATGAAATTTTACAAGTCCAATTAGTATGGGACCAATTGGTAATGAAAATAGGCACTAAATGACACAATTTTCATTTTGGAAGCATGCTCAAAAAGTGACTAAAACCTAGTGAACAAATTGACTAAAGTTGGAAAATTGCAGGCTGCCCTGTATAAACTGACTAAATGAACAGTGTTTATTCATTTGGCCATAACTCGAGCTAGGCAGGTCTAAATGAGCTGAAATTTTACTAGTGGTTATATGAGATATAGACCTAAAAATTTCATGAAGAACATAAACCCAAATTATGTCATTAACCAAGTCATTTGGCCACCCCAATTTGGTGACCCAAATCTGCCAGCACCAAAAATTGCCCAGAATTCTGGGTTGAGTCCAATCCGACAGCTATGGTTCAAATGGCTATAACTTGAGATAAAAAACTCCAATTGGAGTGATTCAAAAAGGAGAATAAACTTAAGACAATAGGTAACATTTTCTGTGCAGAAAGGTTTACCAAATTCGAACAGTAAAGTGACCAATGGAACAGTGCAACCTTAGACACCAAAACTGAAAATTTATCAAATTTACCTAAAAGACTCAGAATTTGAATAAACAACCAAAACCAACAAATTTAGTGACCAAAATGTGGTATGTGGGTGAAGTTGAAATTCCCATACCTATTGAGCCTTAGAAAGTCAACAATTTGACTTAAATAGTGTAGTGAATAGTAACCCAAAAACACAAAATTTCAAGAACGTCGAGTTTAGCACGTTAGAGCTACGTAAAATTGAAGTTAAATTTATTTTTGGATTTATGCTAAATTATGGTACTGAAACATTGTGAAATTGTGTTTTTCAGTTGAAAAGAATACCGGGAAAGAACCCGAGGAACCGAGTCAAGGCCAAGAGGCGACTCGCTTGAGGTTTGTGCACAACATCACTATGCTTTAAAATTCATTGATAAAGTGAATGAAATATGCATTTTACTTTTGCTTTGAATTGTTGAAAGTTTATTGTGACTTTATTTATGATGTTTTGATTTAAATTATAAAAGTTATTGTGTATATTTGAAATGACAATGTTTAGCAAATTGTTAAGATAAGTTTTGAAACCACAGTTTCATGACCATATATTTGAACACCTCACTAGCATAACTAGTGGGGGTAATTAGTTTCGAATTTTGATTCCTTCTCTAGAGAAGTGTTGAGGTGTGCCAGTAGAAGAGGATGTGAATGGATATCCATATATTTGAGCTAGCTAGCCTTGTGATGTGATTTCTCTTTAGCCTCTGGCTATTGAGATTCTATTTGTTTCGAATGGCATGATCTAACTGTGGGTTTTATGAAATGTGATTTGATACTTCAAAATGAAATTGTTTGGGATTAAAATCTCATAATGCATGATTTGTATTTAATTCTCATGTTCTGTCAAATTTTTGAATAAATGTGATTTAAGTTCTGCATAAAGATTATTTTAGTATGTTGTGCACCACTGAGTCCTAGTACTCAACGATAGCTTTTATTGCTGTCGCAGATTTAGAAACTAGAAGAAGCGACAAAAGCTTTGAGGTGTGAGGATCTATCAGCTTGAAGTTATCGGGTATAATTTATACCCTGACTGTAAATATTTCTTTTGATGTATGTATTGCACATAAATGTATGGACATGTAAATTCGGTCTTAAGCAGCTTGTACAAAGTTTGTATAAAGTTGTAATAAAATTTAGTTTGGATTTTCCTAATGTAGATTTTAGTATGATGTATATATAGATTGTTTGTCTTTAAAGAATTGAAATGTTTTATTTTAATTTGAATGAGATTGATAGATATTATTTTAATGATTATTGAATTTTGGGAATTGAGAAATTGGTTGAGATTGATTATAAAATTGAAGTAGTGGTTGAGAAAAATTATTGGAAGTGCTTTTTACAAGTATTTAAAGAACTCTTTTCTCAAAATACAAACGGAACTCTGGCAAAATTTTTATAAAATTTGCGGAAAAATAAAATGGACCAAAAATATTAACTAGTTTTGAATTTAATTAAATGTTTTAAATACCTATTAGAAAATGCTCACCACTTATCAAAAATAAGAAAATTATTTTAAAATCCCTTATAGGGTACTTAATGAGTTATCGGTAGGTGAAGTTCGGTAGTTCATTAGGTATTCTACGAGATCATGTTATGCCTTACAGAGGGGTAAGGTGTGACATGTTTTAGTGGTATCAGAGAAAAATTTTTGAAGTATGTTTTAACTTGAGAATTTGTGTCTTTCTTTGTTAAGAACAATTGCTCAATGTCCATATTTGTTACATACAGTGCATTACATTATAAATATGAACTAACAGAGAGAATCTCCATGTGTTACTTGTTCAGGAGATACCCTAACTTCAGACTGAAATGGAAGAAGGGGATCGCTCAATTGAGCAATATGTTGAAGCTGAGGCACAAGGGGAAGCCCCAGCTCTACAAAATGTCAGTGGATCAGCAGCACCAGCCTCGCAAATGCTGCAATTTCCTACACAGTTCGCACAACAGATGGCGGCAATGTTTCAACAAATGGCCGGGGGTATGCCTGCTCAAGCTCCACCCCAACCACCTGTGGCACAACCACTACCTCCAGCCAGACAGTATGATAAATTACTGAAGTATGGGGCTGCAGAATTTAAGGGTACAGTGGACCCTTTAGAGGCAGAGCAATGGCATGAAAGAATGGACAGAGTATTTAAGAAGCTGCACTGCCAAGATGAATTGAAATTTGAATATTCTGTGTCTCTACTACAAAGGGATGCGTATGATTGGTGGAAGACCATCCCCCACAGCTTGGCTGAACTACCAGTGTTGACCTAGGATGACTTCATCAGAGAGTTCAGACAGAAATACATTCCAGATGCATATGTTGATCAGAAGTTGCAAGAATTTTTGAGTTTGAAACAAGGCAACAGAACAATGGCAGAGTATGAGAGGGAGTTCTCCCGCTTAAGTCACTATGCAAGGAGTCTCCTTACTACCAGCAAGGCAAGATGCAAGAGATTTGAGACTGGTTTAAAGCCTAGTTTGAGAATGCAGGTAGTGGGGTTCAGACACAGCAACTTCTCATAACTCATGTCTTAAGCACTTGAGCTAGAAAGGATTGAATCAGAAGCCACCCCAATAAAAGAAAAATCAGAAAAAGTTGAAAGATCAGAGAAAGACAAAGGGGAAAAGTCAGTAGAGCCGAGTTCTGGTGGTACCTCTAGAAAGAAGAAGAAATTTAGTGGACCCAGCAGGGGTCGAGGTGGAAGATTTGGTAGGGGCAGATTTTGCAGGACGAGACCCCTAGGTGCAGTCGTGATCGGCGAGGGTTCACATTCTACCCACCCCTGTGAGACTTGTGGCAAGATTCATGGGGGGGAATGCTATTGGGCCACTGGAGCCTGCTTTAACTGTGGAGGCAAGGGCCATGTAGCTAAAGACTGCATTAGTGCTCTGTCTCCGAGATATGGTCCAGCTCCTACTACTGCCCAGGGATCTATTCAGAGTCCTGCTCCCAGAGGTTCACAATTAGTTGGTAGAGGAAGAGGCAGAGGTTGAGGCATTGCTTCTGGCAGTTAGGGTACGGTTGGTCAATCAGCACAAGGAAGTGCTTCAGCTAGAGTCTACACAATGAGATAGTGAGAAAAGGCTAAGACTTTTGATGTGGTAGCTGGTACATTCTCTATCTCTGATCAAGATGTGTTTGTGTTATTTGATCCGAGTTCAACCCATTCATATACTAGTGCTAGCATAGTCAATTCACTTACTGTTCCATGTGTGCAAATGGGTTTTGAAGTGCTAGTAACTAGTCCGTTAGGACAAGAGGTCCGGGTCAACAGAATTTATAGGGACTATCCTTTGGTGATCCAAGGACATGTTTTTCTGCCAGATTTGATTGAAATGCCCTTCAGAGAGTATGATATCATCTTGGGCATGGATTGGTTAGCCAGGCATTATGCCATGATTGACTGTAAACTAAAGACAGTCACTTTTGGTCTCCCTCTGTACGGTGATGTGGTAATACACGGGGAGAGGCATTTACTGCCATCAAACATCATTTCGGCTGCACTAGCCAGAAGGATGATCAGAAAGGGGTGTGAAGCATACTTGGCACATGTGATAGACACCCAAGTGGGGAGTCCAGCACTAAGGGACATCCGTACTGTATGTGACTTTCCGAATGTATTTCTTGATGAATTGCCAGGATTACCTCCAGAAAGAGAGGTGCAGTTTGAAATTGATGTTATGTCTGGTGTGGACCCAATCTCTATAACACCATATAGAATGGCACCTGTAAAATTGAAAGAGGTGAAAGTGCAGTTGCAAGAATTGCTTGACAAGGGCTTTATCCGCCCTAGTGTGTCACCTTGGGGAGCGCCAGTATTATTTGTTAAAAAGAAAGATGGCACTCTCCGCTTATGTATTGATTATCGGCAGTTGAATAAGGTGACGATAAAGAAT
The DNA here is from genome assembly GCF_030052815.1 of Hevea brasiliensis. NCBI lineage: Eukaryota > Viridiplantae > Streptophyta > Magnoliopsida > Malpighiales > Euphorbiaceae > Hevea > Hevea brasiliensis. The sequence goes on from NW_026614673.1 coordinate 383,352, forward strand.
AGATATCCATTGCCCCGCATTGATGACTTATTTGATCAGTTGAGGGGTGCAACTATGTTCTCCAAAATTGACCTGAGATCAGGTTATTATCAGCTGAAAGTACAAGAGCAGAGTATTTCTAAAACTGCCTTCAGAACCCGCTATGGCCATTATGAGTTCTTGGTCATGCCATTCGGGTTAACTAATGCTCCAGCTGCTTTTGTGGATCTGATGAACACTATCTTCAGACCATACCTTGACCAGTTTGTTGCGGTATTCATAGATGATATATTGGTCTATTCGAGGAATGCAGAAGAGCATGATAGACATCTACGGATTGTACTGCAGACTTTGAGGGAGAAACAGCTATATGCCAAATTGTCAAAGTGTAAATTTTGGCTTAAGGAAATATCTTTCTTGGGGCATGTAGTATCAGAAGAGGGCATCAAGGTAGATCTAAGTAAGATTGAAGCTGTCCTTAATTAGAGGCCACCCAGAAATATCATAGAGATTCGCAGTTTTCTGGGTTTAGCTGGATACTACCGTAGATTTCTGAATGGATTCTCCATGTTGGCATCTTCATTGACCAAGCTGCTTAGAAAAGATGTAAAATTTCAGTGGACGGATAAATGTCAACAGAGTTTTGATGAATTGAAGAGATGTTTGACTGAAGCTTCAGTACTTACTTTACCTACTCTGGGTAAAGAATACACAGTTTATAGTGATGCTTCTCACAATGGGTTAGGCTGTGTACTGATGCAAGATCGAAATGTCATTGCCTATGCATCGCTCCAGCTAAAACCGCATGAGAGGAATTATCTGACACATTACTTGGAGCTTGCAGCCATTGTGTTCGCTCTTAAGATTTGGGGACACTATTTGTATGGGGAAAAGTGTTACATCTACACAGATCATAAGAGTTTGAAGTATTTGGGCACCCAGAAAGAGCTGAATTTAAGATAGAGGAGATGGTTAGAATTAATAAAAGACTATGATTGTTTGATAGACTATCAACCAGGGAAAGCTAATGTTGTGGCTAATGCCTTAAGTTGCAAGACTATGACAAGTCTACGGGTTACTCCTTTGTCTTTCGTGCATGAGTTAAGATCATTACATGCTAGCTTAGAGGTTAATGACGATGGACAGACAGCAGTTGCATGGCATGTACAGCCAGTGTTGATTGATCATATTAGAATGGCTGCTCAGAATGATCAGAAGTATCATAAGCTATTGGAAGAAGTCAGGCAGGGCAAGAAACCAGAATTCTCAATCAGAGATGATGGTCTACTACTACACCAGGGCAGAATGTGTGTTCCTAATGATGTCGATTTGAGGCAAATCATTTTGAAGGAAGCACATGAGTCTCCTTTTGCCATGCACCCTGGTGGCACAAAAATGTATAGAGGGCTAAAGGAGCATTACTGGTGGATGGGTATGAAAAGAGATGTGGCAGAGTTTGTTTCCAAATGCCTAACTTGTCATCAAGTGAAGGCAGAGCATCAAGTACCCGCTGGGTTGTTACATCCACTACTAGTACCAGAGTGGAAATGGGAGAAAATAATAATGGATTTTGTGATGGGACTTCCTAGGACACAGAAGAGTCATGATGCAGTATGGATCATTGTTGACAGACTGACCAAGTCTGCTCATTTTCTGCCAGTCCGAATGAACTACAGTTTAGAAGGTTGGCTAGGTTGTACATTGATGAGATTGTGAGACTGCATGGAGTGCCAGTATCCATTGTATCAGACAGAGATCCTAGGTTCACTTCTATATTCTGGGGTAGTCTTCAGAGAGCCCTAGGAACTAGATTGAACTTGATCGCATTCCACCCACGCATGCATGGCCACCCGAGAGGGTAATTTAGATCTTGGAGGACATGCTACGGGCTTGTGTGATTGAGTTTGAGGGCAGTTGGGACACACACTTGCCTTTGATTGAGTTTACTTACAACAATAGCTACCAATCAAGCATTGGGATGCCCCCATATGAAGCTTTATATGGCAGAAAATGTAGAACCCCGTTGTGTTGGGATGACGTGGGTGAAAGAAAGATGATCGAACCCGAAATTGTTCAGCAAACTGAAGAGAAAATCAAGGTGATCAGAGATCGATTTAAGACTGTATCAGACCGTCAGAAGTCCTACATTGATTTGAAAAGAAGGGATATTGAGTATACAGTGGGTGAGAAAGTTTTCCTCAAGGTTTCCCCTTGGAAGAGAATTATGAGATCCGGCAGAAAGGGGAAACTGAGTCCTCATTTCATTAGGCCATATGAGATTCTGGAAAGAGTGGGTCCTTTGGCTTATCGGTTGGTACTACCTCCAGAGTTGGAAAAGATACATAATGTCTTCCATATGTCTATGTTGAGGAGGTACCGATCAGACCCATCTCATGTACTACCAGTGGAAGAAATTGAGGTGAATCCAGACCTCACATATGAAGAAGAACCTATACAGATTCTGGCTTATGAGGTGAAACAGCTACGAAACAAACGGATACCGTTGGTAAAAGTGCTGTGGAACCATCATTCGGGCCAGGAGGCTACTTGGGAAAGAAAGGAGGACATGAGGAGACAGCACCCACAACTGTTTAGAGATTGATACCAGGTAAAATTTCGAGACAAAATTTATTTAAGGGGGGAAGAATTGTAACACCCCTATTTGTATAGCCTGGTATATTTCATTGTTCCGGTGACCGGAGTCGGTCCAGACAATTAAGGGGATTAGAACCACATTTAAGACAACTAGATGAGCCATAAACACAAATAATTAGTAATGTCCAATTAGTTAAGTATAAATAAGAAAAACAGAACATAGGAAGTTAAACGAGCCGAGAGTCACAGCGATGGGTGACCTTCTCAGGAACGATTGCGAAGTCATTTTAAACTCAAATTTCAAACCGTAAAATGTGACGCCGTGGTCCTTAGGACCCTTATAAACACAGTGAAAAAGAGAAAATCACGAAAAAGAACTATTAAGCTAGTCAAATAATTAGGTTAGGGAGCCGGAAGAAATATGGAATTAATTGCAAACTGGGATGAACCGGCGAGGGGCAATTTGGTCAATTGACCCTGAGAGCTGACTCCTGACCTAATTGTCAAATAAAATCGGAGAAAAGAAAACTTTGAGATCGAGAATTAAATTAAAGAACTAATAAAAAAAAAAGAGAAAATGAAAAAGTTAAAAAGGTGTAGGGATATGACATCATGCATGACATCATGCATGATGCCATAAATCCCGTAATTTATAAATTAGTTAAAATGAATTGTGGTCTTTCATAAGACATAAAAAAGAAAGGAAAAGAAAAAAAAAATCAATTGGTCTTCTCTCCCAAAGGTGCCGCCTCCCATCCTTCTCTCTCCCTCACCATTGCAAACCTCCATTAAAGCTTGCTTCAAGCTTTGAAACCACCATTAAACCTCAAATCCTTCCATACTTACTTCAAAAAAAACTTGATTTAGTCACTTGAGAAGAAGCTTGGTCAGCAAAGAAAGAAAAAAAGAAGAGGGAAATTAGAGAACTCAAATTCAAATTGTGGTAAGTGCAATTTCAAGTTTAGATTCTTATTGAATTCATGAATTTAAGTTTATGTGTGGTGAAATTGCATGAGAAATAAAGGAAATCATGCTTAAATAAGGGAAGAGAGAATGTGGCAGCCATGAAACCCTAAGGTTTTGATGGTATTTAGTTAGGTTAAACATGAAATCTTGGTGAATAGATGTTATATATGTGAATTGTATATTTAGATTACATGAATTGTGAAGATTGGACAAACATAGGGTTTTGGACATTAGGGTTTAGAGACCAAAAATGTGAGAAACTTGTAAATGGTGTCTTTGACCTAATGTGAAGTGAGAAATGGTCATTTGTGACCTAATTAAGTGTGTTAAAAGTGTTTGAATCAAAGCCAAATTCGGATTGGGTATGCAGCATGACCAAAAGTCAACTTTAAGGGACCAAAAATGAAATTTTGCAAGTCCAATTAGTATGGGACCAATTGATAATGAAAATAGGCACTAAATGACACAATTTTCATCTAGGAAGCATGCCCAAAAAGTGACTAAAACCTAATGAACAAATTGACCAAAGTTGGAAAATTGCAGGCTGCCCTGTATAAACTGATCAAATTAACAGTGTTTGTTTATTTGGCCATAACTCGAGCTAGGTAGGTCTAAATGACCTGAAATTTTACCAGTGGTTAGATGAGATATAGACCTAAAACTTTCATGCAGAACATAAACCCAAATTATGCCATTAACCAAGTCATTTGGCCACCCCAAGTTGGTGACCCAAATCTGCCAACACCAAAAATTGCCCAGAATTCTGGGTTGAGTCTAATCTGGCAGCCATGGTTCAAATGGCTATAACTTGAGCTACAAAACTCCAATTGGAGTGATTCGAAAAGGCGAATAAACTTAAGGCAATAGGGAACATTTTCTGTGAAGAAAGTTTTGCCAAATTCCAATAGTAAAGTGATCAACGGAACAGTGCAACCTTAGATACCAAAACTGAAAATTTATCAAATTGACCTAAAAGACTTAGAATTTCAATAAACAACCAAAACCAACAAATTTAGTGACCAAAATGTGGTATGTGGGTGAAGTTGGAATTCCCATACCTATTGAGCCTTAGAAAGTCAACAATTTGACTTGAATAGTGCAGTGAATAGTAACCCGAAAACACAAAATTTCAAGAATGTCGAGTTTAGCACGTTAGAGCTAGGTAAATGTGAAGTTAAATTTATTTTTGGATTTATGCTAAGTTATGGTACTGAAACACTGTGAAATTGTGTATTTCAGTTGAAAAGAATGCCGGGAAAGAACCCGAGGAATCGAGTCAAAGCTAAGAGGTGACTCGCTTGAGTTTTGTGCACAACATCACTATGCTTTAAAATTCATTGATAAAGTGAATGATATATGCATTTTACTTTTACTTTGAATTGTTGAAAGTTTATTGTGGCCTTATTTATGATGTTTTGATTTAAATTGTGAAAGTTATTATGTATATTTGAAATGACAATGTTTAGCAAATTGTTAAGATAAGTTTTGAAACCACAGTGTCATGACCATATATTTGAATACCTCACTAGCACGACTAGTGGGGGTAATTAGTTTCGAATTTTGATTCCTTCTCTGGAGAAGTGTTGAGGTGTGTCAGTAGAAGAGGATGTGAATGGATATCTCTATATTTGAGCTAGCTAGCCTTGTGATGTGATTTCTCTTTAGCCTCTGGCTATTGAGATTCTATTTGTTTCGAATGGCATGATCTAACTGTGGGTTTTATGAAATGTGATTTGATACTTCAAAATGAAATTGTTTGGGATTAAAATCTCATAATGCATGATTTGTATTTAATTCTCATGTTCTGTCAAATTTTTGAATAAATGTGACTTAAGTTCTGCATAAAGATTATTTTAGTATGTTGTGCACCACTGAGTCCTAGTACTCAACGATAGCTTTTATTGCTGTCGCAGATTTAGAGACTAGAAGAGCAGCAGACTGAGCTGCTGAGGTGTGAGGATCTATCAGTTTGAAGTTATCGGGTATAATTTATACCTTGACTGTAAATATTTCTTTTGATGTATGTATTGCACATAAATGTATGGATATGTAAATTCGGTCTTGAGCAGCTTGTACAAAATTTGTATAAAGTTGTAATAAAATTTAGTTTGGATTTTCCCAATGTAGATTTTAGTATGATGTATATATAGATTGTTTGTCTTTAAAGAATAGAAATGTTTTATTTTAATTTGAATGAGATTGATAGATGTTATTTTAATGATTATTGAATTTTGGGAATTGAGAAATTGATTGAGATTGATTATGAAATTGAAGTAGTGATTGAGAAAAATTATTGGAAGTGCTTTTTACAGGTATTTGAAGAACTGTTTTCTCAAAATACAAACAGAACTCTAGCAAAATTTTTATAAAATTTGCGGAAAAATGAAATGGACCAAAAATATTAACTAGTTTAAAATTTAATTAAATATTTTAAATACCTATTAGGAAATACTCACCACTTATCAAAAATAAGAAAATTGTTTTAGAATCCCTTATAGGGTACTTAACGAGTTATCGATAGGTGAAGTTCGGTAGTTCATTAGGTATTCTACGGGATCATGTTATGCCTTACAGAGGGGTAAGGTGTGACAGAACCGAAATGGAAGAAGGAGATCATTCCGTGGAACAATCTGTTGAGGCTGAGGTTCAAGGGGAAGGCCCAGCACTCCAGAACGTGAGTGGGTTAGCCACTCTAGCTCTTACTCCAGCATCACAGTTTCCTGCTCAGTTTGCACAACAGATGGCTGCATTTTTCTAGTAAATAGCGGGAATTGTGCCACCTCAAGTTCAGATGCAAGCACCCATAGCACAACCACAGCCCTCGGCTCAGCAATATGAAAAATTGATGAAATTTGGGGCCACCGAGTTTAAGGGCACTGTGGATCTATTGGAGGCAGAACAGTGGTTAGAGCGAATGGAATGGGTTTTTAGAAAGCTATAGTGTGCGTAAGAGCTGAAGTTCGAGTACTCTGTTTCTTTGTTGCATGGGGATGCATATGAATGGTGGAAGATCATTCCCCACAGCCTGGTTATGCCACTTATGTTGACCTAGTCAGACTTTTTGAGGGAATTTCGACAGAAGTGGGTTCCCGATACTTATGTGGATATAAAGTTACAGGAATTCCTGAGTTTGAAATAAGGGGATAGAACAATAGCAGAGTATGAATGGGACTTTTCCAGGTTAAGCCACTATGCTGGAAGCTTAGTCTCTACCCCCAGAGACAGATGTAAGAGGTTTGAGTCTGGGTTAAGGCCGAATCTGAGAATGCAAGTTATGGGATTCAGGCACTAGAATTTTTCTGAGCTGATTTCACAAGCCCTAGAACAGGAAAGGATAGAATCAGAAGGGGCAGTGAAGAAGGGTACACAAGAGAAAGATAAGAGTGAAAAGATGACTGGTCAAGCACCTGAAAGTGGTTCAAGGAAGAGGAAACAGTCTGGGGGATATAGCTCCCGCAGATCTGGCAGAGGCAGATTCTCTGGCCAAAGACCACCCCGGTCTGGTCAGCAGACCCAACAAGCTTCTCGAGGATCTTTATCAGTCCGGTAGTGTAAAACCTGTGGTAGAACACTCGGTGGGGTGTGTTTCAAGGCCATAGGTGCATGCTATAACTGTGGAGGGAGCAGACATTTTGCTAAAGATTGTACTAGTCTGCGTTGGTCTGGACCTTCTGCTACATCTGAGGGATCAGCCCAAGTCTCTATACCTAGAGGGTCACAGTCAGCTGGTAAAGGTAGAGGCAAAGGTAGGAGTCTTGGTAACACTCCTGGAAGTCAAAGCACTGTTAACCAGCCAATACCCAGTGGCGCACTAGTCAGAGTGTATACCATGCGTCAAAAGGAGGAGGCTGAAACATCAGACGTAGTAGCTGGTATTTTCTCCATCCTTGACCAAGATGTATATGTGTTTATTTGATCCTGGCTCCACACATTCATATGTCAGTGCTAGTGTGATATATTCTACCACTATTCAGTGTGTACCAATGGACTATGATGTGCTGGTAACTAGTCCACTAGGCCAGGAGGTTAAGGTAAATAGACTATACAGGGATTGTCCTTTGGTGATCCAAGGACACACTTTTCTGTTTGATTTGATTGAAATGCCCTTCAGAGATTATGACATTATCTTGGGTATGGATTGGTTAGCCAGACATCATGCCATGATTGACTATAGACTGAAGACAGTCACTTTTGGTCTCCCTCAGTATGGTGATGTCGTAATACATGGGGAGAGGCAGTTATTGCCGTCAAACATTATTTCAGCTGCACTAGCCAGAAAAATGATTAGGAAGGGGTGTGAGGCGTACTTGGCACATGTGATAGACACCCAAGTAGGTAGTCCAGCATTGAGGGACATCCCTACTGTATGTGACTTTTCGGACGTATTTCCTGATGAATTGCCAGGATTACCTCCAGAAAAGGAAGTGCAGTTTGAAATTGATGTTATGCCTGGTGTGGATCCAATCTCTATAACACCATATAGAATGGCACCTGCATAATTGAAAGATTTGAAAGTGCAGTTGCAAGAGCTGCTTGACAAGGGCTTTTATCCGCCCTAGTGTGTCACCTTGGGGAGTGCCAGTGTTGTTTGTAAAAAAGAAAGATGGCACTCTTTGGTTATGCATTGACTATCATCAGTTGAATAAGGTGAAAATAAAGAATAGATACCCATTCCCTCGCATTGATGACTTATTTGATCAGTTGAGGGGTGCAACTGTGTTCTCCAAAATTGATCTGAGATCAGGTTATTATCAGCTGAAAGTATAAGAGCAGAGTATTTCTAAAACTGCCTTTAGAACCCGCTATGGCCATTATGAGTTCTTGGTCATGCCATTCGGGTTAACTAATACTCCGGCTGCTTTTATGGATCTGATAAATACTATCTTCAGACCATACCTCGACCAGTTTGTTGTGGTATTCATAGATGATATATTAGTCTATTCGAGGAATGCAGAAGAGCATGATAGACATCTGCGTATTGTACTGCAAACTTTGAGGGAGAAATAACTATACGCCAAATTATCGAAGTGTGAATTTTTGTTAAAAGAAATATCTTTTTTGGGGCATATAGTATCGGTAGAGGGCATCAAGGTAGATTTAAGTAAGATAGAAGCTGTCCTTAATTGGAGGCCACCCAGAAATATTACAGAAATTCATAGTTTCCTGGGGTTAGCTAGATACTACTGCCGTTTTGTGAAAAGGATTCTCCATGTTAGCATCTCCATTGACCAAGCTGCTTAGGAAATATGTGAAATTTCAGTGGACGGACAAATGCCAATAGAGTTTTGATGAATTGAAGAGGTGTTTGATTGAGGCTCCAGTCCTAGCTTTACCTACACCGAATAAAGAATATACAGTTTATAGTGATGCTTCTCACAATGGGTAAGGCTATGTGTTGATGCAAGATCGAAATGTTATTGCTTATGCATCATGCCAACTAAAATCGCATGAGAGGAATTATCCGACACATGACTTGGAGCTTGCAGCTATAGTATTTACTCTTAAGATCTGGAGACACTATTTATATGGGGAGAAGTGCTACATCTACACAGATCATAAGAGTTTAAAGTATTTGGGCACCCAGAAAGAGTTGAATTTGAGATAGAGGAGATGGTTAGAGTTGATAAAAGACTATGATTGTCTGATAGACTATCAGCCAGGGAAAACTAATGTTGTGGCGACGCCTTAAGTTGTAAGACTATGGCAAGTCTATGGGTTACTCCTTTGTCTATGATACATGAGTTAAGATCATTACATGCCAGCTTAGAGATTAATAATGAGGGGCAGACAGTAGTTGCATGGCATGTACAGCCAGTATTGATTGATCAGATCAGAATGACTGCTCAGAATGATGAAAGGTATCAGAAGCTATTAGAAGAAGTCAGACAGGGCAAGAAACCAGAATTCTCATTAAGAGATGATCGTCTACTGTTACACCAAGGCAGAATGTGTGTTCCTAATGATGTTGATTTGAGGAAGATTATTTTAAAGGAAGCACACGAGTCTCCTTTTTCCATGCACCCTGGTGGCAAAAATATGTATAAAGGGCTTAAGGAGCATTACTGGTGGATGGGTATGAAAAGAGATGTAGCAGAATTTGTTTTCAAATGCCTAACTTGTCAGCAAGTGAAGGCAGAGCATCAAGTACCAACTGGGTTATTACATCCACTACCAGTGCCAGAATGGAAATGGGAGAGAATAACTATGGATTTTGTGATGGGACTTCCGAGGACACTGAAGAGTCATGATGCAGTTTGGGTCATTGTTGACAGACTGACTAAGTCTGCTCATTTTCTACCAGTTCGGATGGACTATAGTCTAGAAAGATTAGACAAATTGTACATTGATGAGATAGTAAGACTGCATGGAGTGCCAGTATCCATCGTATCTGATAGAGATCCTAGGTTCACTTTTAGATTCTAGGGTAGTCTTCAGAGAGCCCTAGGAACTAGATTGAACTTCAGTACTGCATTCCACCCACAGACAGATGGCCAATCTGAGAGGGTAATTCAGATCTTAGAGGACATACTACGGGCTTGCGTGATTGAGTTTGAGGGCAATTGGGACATACACTTGCCTTTAATTGAGTTTGCTTACAACAACAGCTACCAATCAAGCATTGGGATGCCTCTATATGAAGCTTTGTAGGGCAGAAAATGTAGAACCTCGTTGTGTTGGGATGACGTGGGTGAAAGGATGATGATTGGGCCCAAAATTGTTTAGCAGATTGAGGAGAAAATCAGGGTGATCAAAGATCAACTTAAAACTACATCAGACCGTCAGAAGTCCTATGTTGATCTGAAGAGAAGGGATATTGAATATGCAGTGGGTGATAAAGTATTCCTCAAGGTTTCCCCTTGAAAGAGGATTATGAGATTTGGCAGGAAGGGGAAACTGAGTCCTCGTTTCATTGGGCCTTATGAGGTTCTGGAAAGAGTTGTTCCTTTGGCATATCGTTTGGCACTACCTCCAGAGATAGAGAAGATACATAATGTCTTCCATGTGTCCATGTTGAGGAGGTACAGATCAGACCCATCTCATGTACTACCAGTAGAAGAAATTAAAGTGAATCTAGGCCTCACATATGAGGAAGAACCCATAGAGATTCTGGTTTATGAGGTGAAGCAGCTACAGAACAAGCAGATTCCGTTAGTGAAAGTGCTGTGGAACCATCATTCGGGCTAAGAATCTACTTGGGAACGAGAGGAGGACATGAGGAGACAGCACCCACAACTGTTCAGAGATTGATACCAGGTAAAATTTTGAGATGAAATTTATTTTAAGGGGGGGAGAATTGTAACACCCCTATTTGCATAGCTTGGTATATTTCACTATTTCGGTGACCGGAGTCGGTCTGGACAATTAAGAGGATTAGAATTACACTTAAGACAACTAAATAAGCCCTGAACATAAATAATTAGTAATTGCCAATTAGTTAAGTATAAATAAGAAAAACAGAACATAAGAAGTTAAATGAGCCGAGAGTCACAGCGATGGGTGACCTTCTCGGGAAGGATTACGAAGTCGATTTAAACTCAAATTTTGAACCGTAAAATGTGACGCCGCGGTCCTTAGGACTATTACGAACACAGTGGAAAAGATAAAATCATAAAAAGGAATTGTTAAGCCAGTCAAATAATTAGGTCAGGGTTCTGAAAGAAATATTAAATTATTTGCAAACCGGATCGAACCGGCGAGGGCAATTTAGTCAATTGACCCCAAGAGCTAACTCCTGACCTAACTATCAAATAAAATCAGAGAAAAGAAAATTTCAAAATCGGAAATTAAATTAAAGAACTAATGGAAAAATAAATACAAAAAAAAAAAGGAAAATGAAAAAAGTGAAAAGAGATGACATCATACATGACATCATGCATGATGCCATAAATATTATAATTAAAAATTAAATTTTAGATAATTTGAGGTCTTCCTAAAGACATAAAAAAAAGAAAAGAAAAAGAAAAAAAAAAAAAGGAAAGTCATCTTCTTCAGGCTGTCCATCTCTCTCTCTCCCTCTTCCTCACCAAAACCCCATGGAAGCTCATTTTTAGCATGATCAAACCCTAAATCCCACCATAAAAATTTAAACTTCCATCATTAAATCTTGATTTCAAGCTTTGATAGAGAACTTGATAACAAAAAGAAGAAGAAAGGAAGAGGATTTTGAAGAGGTGAAAATTTAATGAAAGGTGAGTAAACTAAACTTTGTATTTTTAGTTTAATTCTAGTGTTTATGATTGAATGAACTTGGAAATAAACTTAAAATGAAATGAAAACAGGTGTTGGGGGACAAAAATTTATACTAGTTTTAAAGCTTTGAATAAATAATTTTAATTCCTAGCAAAATGCTTGCCACTTCCAAAATGTAAGAAAATGGTTTCAAAATCCCTTGTAGGATACTTAATGAGTTATCGACAGGTGGAGTTCAGTAGTTCATTAGGTATTCTACGGGATCATGTTACACCTTACAGAGGGGTAAGGTGTGACATTGAACTTTTGCCACAAATTTTAGGTCATTTGGAGTTTACTAGGCCAAGTTATGGTCATTTTACCAATGATGGACAGGTTTCACTAAAATGGCAAACTTAGGTCATTTTTAGATCATTTCCGATTCTGGCAGTTTTTATACTTGAACTTGTACAAGCATTTTGACTTACTTATGGTAATTTTTGGGTTTTGTGATCTCTACAAAAGATGTAGCCCTATGTCTAAGCATTCCAACCATATAAATTTCAGGTCATTTGTACCTATTTTGAGTGAGTTATGGCCAAAATACTGACTACTGTTCAAATGGTCAATTTTCAGGTTTGCAATGTCACCAATCCAGATTTGGTTAATTTTCATGTCACTTTCTGGACAGAATTTAGGTAGGCTTCCAACATGAAAGTTGGTACATTTTGTGCCTAGTTTCACCTCAAATTGGCCTCATACCAATTGGAGTGACACAATTCCATTTATAGCCTAAAACACATACTGCCCTTAACACATTTTTGAAAGCATCAACCAATCAAACATTCAACTAACTTTACTTCACTTCCCTAACCTAATTCTGCATTTATATCATACAAAAACCATTCATCACTTTACATTATAGTCACTTTAGGCATAATATAACCAATTTACAATACACCAATTACACTTCCAATTCACAATATCCAATTCTAAATAATATATCCACATAATACTCCTAACCATTACATATAACTTCGATCATCAAATTACATATATATTAACTACTAAATCATGCACATATGCTGCCCCTTTTAGTACCATAATTTAAAAACTTTTCATGAAATTAAGCACTTCCAATCTTCACCACAAGGCTGCCCAAGTAACACATATACATCAAGCTTCCATTTTAAATTTTCAAACTTACAATTCAAACTATATACATGGCAAATCACTCCTATACATTTAAACACTTAATTCAACAACTCAAATCACCATTTACATGTAAAAACAAGCTAAGCATTTTGAACTTCCATGGCTACCAAAAATGGAACATCACCCTAAATCATCAAAAACTCAACATTTCTTCATAAATCAAATCACCACAATACCAACACAAACTTTAACAAAGAAAAAATGAAGAAATGGATACTTACCTCTTGTGATGTTGTGAACAACTTTAATGAAGGAATTTAGTGGAGAAGATGGCTTAAAGTGGATTGCATGAAGCTTGTGGGAGGTTCGGCCATGGAGGATTTTCTTGGGAGAGCAATTTGGCTAGTTTGAAGTGAGAGGTTGAAGATGAAGTTTCTATCCACTAATGTTGTATTTTAATTTCCATTAACCTCACTTATTGGAGTACTAAGTTGATTAAAGTATTAAATTAATCCAAGTTTCCAAATTTACAATTTTGTCACCATTTCTTTCACTAATTATATTAGGTACCACATTTTAATTTTCATGTCATTCTCAAAGTTTAATATCATTTATTTTTAATAGAAATTTAGGTCAAAAGGCAACTCGGAGTGTCAATTGACCAAAATTCCCTTATTCGGTTTGTATTCCCGATTTTTCGGTAACACAGATTTTTATCGGTTTCTCGATTTTTCTTTTTTTTTTTATACTAATTAATTAATTTTTTCTTTGACATTTATAATGTCATTTATACCTCAATAGATGTTTATTTATGTCTTAAAAATATTTCCCAGAGTGTCCCGCAGTCTAAGGCTAGTCAACGGTCTTCACCGCAACTTCCCAGTGCGGTCACCCATCGCTATGGTTTTTGACTTGTTTAACTTAGTTACATTTCATTATTCTTATTTTTCCTTTGTTTTTCTTGTATTTTCCTCTATTGTATGTCATTATTTTATGTCTCCTCACTAACATTTAAGTGTAGTTCCAGGCATTCTAGCTGTCCGGACAGACACTGGTCATTGGAACAGTAGAACGCACTACCGAACATAGGGGTGTTACAATTCTTCCCCTCTTAAAATAAGTTTCGTCTCGAAATTTTACCTGACATCAGTCTCTGAGCAGCTGTGGGTGCTGTCTCCTCATGTTCTCTTCACGTTCCCAAGTAGCTTCCTAGCCTGAATGATGGTTCCACAGCACTTTAACCAGGGGTATCTGCTTATTCCTCAGCTGCTTCACCTCATGTGCCAGAATCTCTATGGGTTCTTCCTCATATGAGAGGTTTGGATTTACCTCAATTTCTTCAACTGATAGAACATGAGATGGGTCAGATTTGTACCTCCTTAACATGGACACATGGAAGACACTATGTATCCTTTTTAGCTTTGGAGGTAATGCCAACCGATATGCCAAAGGACCCACTCTTTTCAAAACCTCATATGGTCCAATGAAACGAGGACTCAGTTTCTCCTTTCTGCCAAATCTCATAATCCTCTTCCAAGGAGAAACTTTGAGGAATACCTTATCACCCACTGCATATTCAATATCTCTTCTCTTCATATCAATATAGGATTTCTAACGGTCCAATGTAGCCTTGAGTCAATCTTTGATCAATCTGATTTTTTCCTCTGTCTACTGAACAATTTCTGAGCCAATCATCTTTCTTTCACCTACTTCATCCCAACACAGGGGAGTCTTGCACTTCCTGCCATACAAAGCTTCATATAGAAGCATCCCAACGCTTGATTGGTAGCTGTTATTATAAGCAAACTCAATCAAAGGCAAGTGTGTATCCCAACTACCTTCAAACTCAATCACACAAGCTCGTAGCATATCCTCTAAGATCTAAATTACCCTCTCAGACTGGCCATCTGTCTATGGGTGGAATGCCATAATAAAGTTCAATCTAGTTCTTAGGGCTCTCTAAAGATTACCCCATAATCTAAAAGTGAACCTAGGATCTCTGTCTGATACAATCGATACTGGCACTCCATGCAGTCTTACAATCTCATCTATGTATAATCTGGCCAATCTTTCCAAGCTATAGTCCATCCAGACTGGCAGAAAGTGAGCAGACTTAGTCAGTCTTTCAACTATAACCCATACTGCATCATGACTATTTTGTGTCCTCGGAAGTCCCATAACAAAATCCATAGTTATCAGTTCCCATTTCCACTTTGGTACTGGCAATGGATGTAACAAACCAGCTGGTACTTGATGTTCTGCCTTCGCTTGCTGACAAGTTAGGCATTTGGAAACAAAATCAGCTACATCCCTTTTCATACCCATCCACCAGTAATGCTCTTTCAGCCGTCTGTACGTTTTAGTTCCGCCAGGATGCATAGTAAAAGGAGACTCATGTGCTTCCTTCATAATGATCCGTCTCAATTCCACATCATTAGGAATGCACATTCTATCCTGATGTAGCAATAAACCATCATCTCTAATAGAGAATTCAGGTTTCCTGCCCTGCTAAACATCTTTCAGTAGCTTCTGATATTTTTCATCATTCTGAGCAGCCATTCTAATTTGATTAATCAACACTGGCTGTACATGCCATGCAACTACTGTCTGTCCCTCATCATCAATTTCCAAACTGGCTTATTGTGGTTTCAACTCATGTACCATGGATAAAGGAAAAACTCTGAGACTTGCCATAACCTTGAGACTTAAGGCGTCAACCATCACATTTGCTTTCCGTGGCTGATAGTCTATTAAGCAATCATAGTCTTTAATCAGTTCTAACCATCTCCTCTGTCTTAAGTTTAATTCCTTCTGGGTGCCCAAATACTTCAAGCTCTTATGATCTGAGTAGATATAACACTTTTCCCCATATAAGTAATGTCTCTAGATCTTCAAAGCAAAAACAATAGTTGCTAGCTCCAAGTCATGTGTTGGATGGTTCCTTTCATGCGGTTTCAGCTGGCGTGATGCATAAGCAATGACATTCCAATCTTGTATCAGTACACAGCCTAACCCATTGTGAGAAGCATCACTATAAACTATGTATTCTTTACCCGGGGTAGGTAAAGTAAGGATTGGAGCTTCAGTTAAACACTTTTTCAACTCATTAAAACTCAGCTAGCATTTATCCGTCCACTAAAATTTTACATCTTTCCGAAGTAGATTGGTCAATGGAGAAGCTAATATAGAAAACCCTTTCACAAATCGATGGTAGTATCCAGCTAAACCCAGAAAACAGCAAATTTCTGTGATATTCCTGGGTGGCTTCCAATTAAGGATAGCTTCTACCTTGCTATAATTTACCTTGATCCCTTCAGCTGACACAATATGTCCCAAGAAAGAGATTTCTTTCAGCCAAAATTCACATTTTGATAATTCGGCGTATAGCTGTTTCTCCCTTAAGGTCTGTAGTACAATCTGTAGATGTCTATCATGCTCCTTTGCATTCCTCGAATATATCAAAATATCATCAATAAACACCACCACAAATTGGTTGAGGTATGGTTTGAAGATAGTGCTCATCAGATCCATAAAAGCAACTGGAGCATTAGTTAACCCGAATGGCATTACCAGAAACTCATAGTGGCCATATCGAGTTCTGAAAGCAGTTTTTAGAATACTCTGCTCTTGCACTTTCAACTGATAATAACCAGATCGCAAATTAATTTTGGAGAACACAGCTGCACCTTTCAACTGATCAAATAGATCATCAATGCGAGGCAATGGATATCTATTCTTTATTGTCACCTTATTCAACTGTCGGTAGTCAATACATAAGCAGAGAGTGTCATCTTTTTTCTTAACAAACAATACTGGTGCTCCCCAAGGTGACACACTAGGGCGGATGAAGCCCTTTTCAAGTAGTTCTTGCAACTGTACCTTCAACTCCTTCAATTCTGCTGGTGCCATTCTGTATGGTGTTATGGAGATTGGATCCACACTAGGCATAACATAAATCTCAAACCGCACTTCTCTATTCAGAGGTAGTCCTGGCAACTCATCAGGAAACACATCTGGAAAGTCACATACTATAGGGATGTCCCTCAATGCTGGGCTCCCCACTTGGGTGTCTACCACGTGCCAAGTACGCTTCACACCCCTTTCTGATCATTTTTCTGGCTAGTGCAGTCGAAATGATGTTTGATGGCAATAGCTACCTCTCCCCATGTATTACCACATCACTGTACTAAGGGAGACCAAAAGTGACTGTCTTCAGTCTACAATCAATCATTGCGTGATGCCTGGCTAACCAATCAATGCCCAAGATGATATCATAATCTTTGAAGGGCATTTTAATGAGATTAGACAGAAAAGTATTTCCTTGGATTACCAAAGGACAATCCCTATACATTCTATTGACCCTGACCTCTTATCCTAGCGGACTTGTTACTAGCACCTTAAAGTTCAATTTTGTACATGGAACAGCAATGCAATCAATGATGCTAGCACTCACATAGGAGTGGGTAGAACTCGGATCAAATAATACAAACACATCTTGATTAATAGTTGAGAAGGTACCAGCCACAATATCAGATGTCTCAGCCTCTTCTCTCTGTCTCATTCCGTAGACTCTGACTGAAGCACTGCCTTGCTCTGACTGATTCACTGTGCCTTGGCTACCTGATGGACTACCTCTACCCCTACCTCTACCTCTGCTAGGTGGTTGTGAACCTCTAGTGGCAGGATTCTAAACTGACCCTTTTGTAGTAGTAGGAGGTGGCCCAACTCTATGGGCACTAGTGCAATCTTTAGCAAAGTGTCCTATGCCTCCGCAGTTATAACAAGCTCCTGTGGCCTTATAGCATACCCCACCATGATTTCTTTCACAAGTTTCACATTGACGGGGAGGGTAGGAACTTCTGGTAGTCTGCTGACCAAATAGAGGAGGTTTCTGCCCGAATATCTTCACCTAGCAGACTTTTCACCACCCTTGTTGTGTCCCCCAAAGTTCTTTCTCTTTCCAAGAGGACTACTAGAACTCTGATCTACTGACTTCCCCTCCTTCTCTTTTTTCTGTCTTCTCTGATTTCTTTTTCTCTGGGGCTGTTTCTGACTCAATTCTTTCTAATTCAAGTGCTTAAGAAATAAGCTTAGAGAAGTTATTATATTTGAATCCGACCACTTGTAGTCTGAGACTAGGCTTCAGGCCAGTTTCAAACCTCTTACATCTTTCCTTGCTGATAGAAAGGAGACTTCCTGCATAGTGGCTCAGGCGAGAAAACTCTCTTTCATATTCTGCCACTGATCTACTTCCCTGTTTTAGACTTAAGAACTCCTATAGCTTCTGATCCACATAGGCATCTGGGACATATTTTTGTCTGAACTCCCAAAGAAAATCATTTTAGGTTAGCACTGGAGGTTCCACCAAACTATGGGGAATGGTTTTCCACCAGTCATATGCATCCCCCTGTAGTATTGACACTGAATACTCAAATCTTATACTCAAATCTTAGCTCTCTGTGCAGTGCAGTTTCTTGAACACCCTATCCATTCTCTCCAACCATTGTTCTGCCTCTAGTGGATCTACTGTCCCCTTGAACTCAGTAGCCCCATATTTAATCAGCTTGTCATGCTGCCCAGCTAAAGGCTGTGGTTGTATCACTGGTGTCTGCAGTGGGGCTTGAGTAGGCATGTTACCAGCCATCTATTGGAACATTGCAACCATTTGCTGAGCAAATTGAGCAGGGAACTGCGGTACTAAGGGTGCTGGTGCGGCTGATCCACTCACATTATGAAGTGCTGGGGCTTCCCCTTGTACCTCAGCCTCTATTGATTGATCGACTGAATAGTCCCCTTCTTCCATAGTCAATTAGAGGATATTATACCTCCTGAATAAATAACACAAGGAGATTTCCTCCCGTTAGTGCATATTTATAATGTACTATATGTATCAAACCATGACATTGAGCAGTTGTACAATAAAGAAAGAATATTCAAATTACAGGTCAAAACAGAATTTAAAAACTAGCTTTGATACCACTAAAATATGTTAACCTTACCCCTCCATAAGGCATAACATGATCCCGTAGTATACCTAATGAATTACCAAACTTAATCTACTGATAACCCATTAAATACACTACAAGGGATTTTAAACCTTTTCTTATTTCTTTGTACAGTGGTGAGCACTTTTGATAGGTGTTAAATTTTTTTTTTTTTAACTGAATTGGAACCAATTAACAAATCTGTAATATCATTAGATTCTATAAAAATTTTGGCAAAGTGCCGTATGTATTTTGAATAAAACAGTTCTTCAAAAACCTGTAAAAAGCACTTCCAATATATTTGTTTAATCCCAAACTCCAATATGGTTCAACACAAATCAATTTTCTCAACATTTGTCAAACTCAATTCAACATTAATTTTCAGCATTTTAAAAGATAGGCTACAAAATGATTGAGTAGTTTAAAAGCTGAGAAAAGAGAAATATATTACAACTTTTTTTATAGGCCAAAATAATTTATAACTTTAGTTTACAACTTTAGTTTACAACTTTAGTTTACAATAGCTCAAGACCAAGTACACTATATATACATACAGTCACAAACATTACAATAAAAATTACAAAAAAAGTGGTCTACTCACTATACCCAGAAGAATCCCAAAAGTGTAGCACAAGTAGCCTACTCCGCTGCTGTAACAACCCACAAAAAAAAAATTACAGAAAATAAAAACGCAGCAGCCCCCCCCCTTTTTCTCTCTCCCCAACTCCACTCTCTCCCCTCACTTTCTCCCTCTCATTTCCGTCCGTGGCTAGCATCGATCTTGGTGAGGTACCGCCGCCTTCCCCTCGCGGAAAAAGCGCCGGTGGTGGCGTGTGGAGAGGCAGTAGAATGAGAGAGAAGGAGAGGAAAGAGAGGAGAGAGGGAGAGCGCGCATGACCGGGGGCCTGACTTCGCGGCGTCACCCCGACCGACTCTGGCGGCCATTTCCGATGATTTCAAGTGCCATGGACTCCCAAGATGATGAACGTTCAAATGAGACTAGTGGCACCCCGTTTGGTGACCGGAGGAAAAAGATCCGGTGTGAGAAAGTTGGAAGAAAAACATATGGGTTTCGAACTTTCCGGCTACTTTTTAGGCGATCCGACCGTCGGATCGGAAATCCGAGGCCACCGATGGACTCAGGACAACGAGATCTTCGAGATAGGACTGGTCCCGCTCCGATCAGACACCGTTTGAAAAAGGCGATAATCGGACGGTCCAGATCGCTTGGTGAGATTTTTGAACTTTTTCGATTCCCAAAATTTAAAAATAATTTTAGGATAATTATTAACAAAATTTGGATTTTATTTAGGTGCGATTGGATCGAGGATGGCTCACCGGCGCCATGACCACATTTTCAGCCAAATCCGACTGCCCGGCAGTCCGTCTCAGAACATGGTCAATATTACAGTCAATCGTAGCATTTTCAGACGTTCTGGATGCGTTTCAAGTGTCAGAATTGGCACAGGTAAACCCGAACTCCAAGTCGCTCATTTTCGGCTAATATCGATTTAAAATAAAATTCATAAAATATTCGTGGATGATCAAAAAATTATAATTCCTTTTGCAATAGTCTTATAATATTATTAAGGACCGCGGGGTGAAATTTTAAAATTTTTAGAGCATGTTTGAGTGGATTTTTACAAAATGTCAATTATAGGGACTAAAACGTAATTTTTAAGGTTTTGAGTATTGCTTGATTTGGAGGGCCCAGGAGGGGCCATATAATGATGATGAGGTATGAGTTGAATTTAGAAGTGTTATTTGAGCCTTTTTGCAGGTTAAGTAGGTCCAGGTATAGGGAAAACTCTGCCGGATTTTCGGCATAAATTAGGCTGTCTATTGCCTCTTTAGAGTTTTATTCTAACTTAGTACTAATAAATTTATAATTTAATTATTAGGTGATTGAGATCAGCTATTTTCTTGCATCCAGCAGCCACAATAGTCATCGGTGTACTGTGAGTAAAATATTAATTTTAATTGTAATTTCGATATTATTATATGTTTAAGCATGCCCATGCATCACTTATATGTATGTATCTATGTAGTTAAACTCTAGGCATGTTTTATGTTGCATTCACAACTGTTAAAGTGACATGGATGTTGTTGTGGTAATTTGGAGCAGTGTGCGTGCGTTAGCATGCGTGTGATGTGGTGTGGACTATGGATAGGACGGGTAGACACGGCTTGAGATCTTCGCTGGGACCCGATCCTTCGAGGGTAGTCACGGCTTTAGTTCTTCGCTGGGACCCCGATTTGGTTTATTAAGCGAAAGTCCGGCTTGAGTTCTTCGCTGGCATCAGGTTGGATTTAAGAGAGCTGTATAGGGGATCAGCTCCCATATATTATGATTGATATTATTAGGTGTGTGAGTGCTCCAAATTACCTTTTTGCTGTTATGACGTGAATTTATTGCTGATGCTGCATTTCACTTTACAGGGTGCATTAGTTTTAGATAGTTATAGAGATTATGGTTAAAATTGATATTTTACTCTCTGAGTCGAACGCTCACTCCTGTTCAATATTTTTCTAGGCCACAGGAGGAGCTATTTTACAGAGCAACCTGTTTTCTTCCTCGCAGGTTTAACGTCGATTATTTAATTGTTTTACTATTTTTTCTAAATTTAAAATCTAGAACTCTGCATGTGTTAGTAATAGTGTGGACCTTGTTAGAAATTGTGTTAATTTAAAATTTTGAGATTAGTAAATGAAGATTTGTATGGTATTTAAACAGTTTGTAAATGAGGCAACAGGGTTGAGCTGGGCTCCCCTGATTTTAGTTTCTGAAAATTTTTGGGCTAAGTTGGCCCGAAATGAAATTATAATAGTTTGATTTAAATTATCTTATATGCATATTGGGCTTAAATTGTGGGTCTGGTTATGGATTTGAGGAATAGTTAAGCTTACTACGGGCCTCGGAGGCTTTAAGTGGCCAGTCCTAGTCTTGTCGGCCCATAGGTTGGGTCGTGGCCATTTGCTCTGTCTGTCATGCTGTCTACTGCGGCGACAATGAAAAAGCTATCGCTGAGCCAATGTCTCAGTGGTGCACAAAATTAAAAAGATGCAATTTAAAACCATAAACAATAAATCATATGAACTGTGGATACTTAAAATCATAGTTAAATTCAAAAGACAGATAATGTCATAAAGAATTAAACTCCATTTCACAGTGTCTCAATGAATATCAATAAATCACACACACAGCTTAATCATGTTCCAAAGTCCAATTCATCCCAAAAGCCAATGGCTAATGAGGAATAACATAGCTAGCTAGCAATCATATGAGTACTCATCCTATTCGTCCTCAACTGGCACACACCTCAACACTTCAGCCAGAGAGGGAATTTAAAGTCAAATCATCCCACTAGACAAGCTAGCGAGGAATTCTATCAAATATACATGATAGCTGTGGTTTCAAACCTTTTGCAATATTTTTCAAGCAATAAGTATCCATCAAATTTCATTCAAATAATTTTCCACAATTTAAGCAATAATATACACATTGTCATAATTTATTTCAATTGAAAATTCAAAAGAAATAACTGTTACGCACAAACCTCTAATGAGTAGCCTCTTAGCCTTGACTTAGTGTTTCTTTCCCCTTCCCTGAGTCTTTGCTAACTGAAACACACAATTTAAAGTTTTTCAGTACTCAGTTAAATTGTCTCTAACAATAAAGTTCAATAATTAATTTATTTAATACTATTACTTTCATTAGTCAACCTATAATGTTGACCTTTGATGCACTCTAGGGAAATAAATTTTAATGTTACCAATATGTCACATTTTATAGTCTTTTAGTGTTGGTACATGTTACTAATTTCATTTTCATGTGTATTGTATTTTATTGCAATTTATCAGATTTTGGTATGCTGTATTGACCTAGCCGGATGACCTAGTTTCCTCAGTTTTCGGGTTCTGGTCAGAATTACAAACTTATAGGTCTATATCTTATTGAACTTTTGCCATAAATTTTAGGTCATTTGGAGTTTACTAGACCAAGTTATGGTGATTTTACCAATGCTAGACAGGTTGCACTAAAATGGCAAACTTAGGTCATTTTTAGGTCATTTCCGATTCTGGCAGTTTTTATACCCGAACTTGTGCAAGCATTTTGACTTGCTTATGGTCATCTCTGGGTTTTGTGATCTCTACAAAAGATGTAGCCCTATGTCTAAGCATTCCAACCATATAAATTTCAGGTCATTTGGACCTGTTTTAAGTCAGTTATGGCCAAAATACTAACTGCTGTTCAAATGGTCAATTTTCAGGTTTGCAATGTCACCAATCCGGATTTGGTCAATTTTCATGTCACTTTCTGGACAGAATTTAGGTAGGCTTCCAACATGAAAGTTGGCACATTTTGTGCCTAGTTTCACCTCCAATTGGCTTCATACCAATTGGAGTCACACAATTCCATTTATAGCCTAAAACACATACTGCCCTTAATACATTTTTAAAAGCATCAACCAATCATACATTCAACTAACCATACTTCACTTCCCTAACCTAATTCTGCATTTTTATCATACCACAACCATTCATCACTTTACATTATAGTTACTTTAGGCAGAATATAACCAATTTACAATACACCAATTACACTTCCAATTCATAATGTCCAATTCTAAACAATATATCCACATAATACTCCTAACCATTATATATAACTTCGATCATCAAATTACATATATATTAACTACTAAATCATATACATATGCTGCCCCTTTTAGTACCAGAATTTAACAAACTTTTCATGAAATTAAACACTTCCAATCTTCACCACAAGGCTGCCCAAGTAACACATATACATCAAGCTTCCATTTCAAATTTTCAAACTTACAATTCAAACTATATACATGGTAAATCACTCCTATACATTTAAACACTTAGTTCAACACCTCAAATCACCATTTACATGTAAAAAAAAGCTAAGCATTTTGAACTTCCATGGCTGCCGAAAATGGAACATCACCCTAAATCATCAAAAACTCAACATTTCTTCATAAATCAACTCACCACAACACCAACACAAACTTTAGCAAAGAAAAAAATGAAGAAATGGATACTTACCTCTTGTGAGCTTGGCTAAACTTCACATATTCCTCTTAAAATTACTATCAAATTCTTCCTTGTGATGTTGTGAACAACTTTAATGAAGGAATTTAGTGGAGAAGATGGCTTAAAGTGGATTGCATGAAGCTTGTGGAAGGTTCGGCCATGGAGGATTTTCTTGGGAGAGCAATTCGGCTGGTTTGAAGTGAGAGGTTGAAGATGAAGTTTCTATCCACTAATGTTGTATTTTAATATCCATTAACCTCACTTAGTGGAGCACTAAGTTGATTAAAGTATTAAATTAATCCAAGTTTCCAAATTTGCAATTTTATCACCATTTCTTTCACTAATTATATTAGGTACTACACTTTTAATTGTTATGTCATTTTCAAAGTTTAATATCATTTATTTTTAATGGACATTTAGGTCAAAAGGCAACTCGGGGTGTCAATTGACCAAAATGCCCCTATTTGGTTTGTATTTCCGATTTTTCGGTAACACCGATTTTTGTCGGTTTCTTGATTTTTTATTTTTCTTTGTACTAATTAATTAATTTTTTTTTGACATTTCTAATGTCATTTATAGCTCAATAGATATTTATTTAAGTCTTAAAAATATTTCCCAGGGTTCCCCACAGTCTATGGCTAGTCAACGATCCTCGCCGCTACTTAGCAGTGCGGTCACCCATCGCTGCGGCTTTCGGCTCGTTTAACTTAGTTATATTTCATTTTTCTTATTTTTCCTTTGTTTTTCTTGTATTTTTCTCTATTATATTTCATTATTTTATGTCTCCTCACTAACATTTAAGTGTAGTTCCAGGCATTCTAGCTGTCCGGATAGACACTGGTCACCGGAACAGTAGAATGCACTACCGAACATAGGGGTGTTACCAGAGTCATGGTTTATGTCAAACCCCATTTGCTATGAATATTATGTTTTCTTTTAATTCCAATTCTTGATTAAAAAGATTTTCTTATCAGAAACTCTTTTCTGATTAAATCTATCTGTCCTGGCCAAAAACTTGAAACATCAAGAATAATTAAATGAACATTGGATTTTATTCCTATTTACTTAGAGGAACAGATTCCATCTTGATCAACACCTACCACCATATATAACTAGTAGGAGCCAACACATGCCCATATACTCATACACAGTACAAGTATGAAAGCAGTATCAAACTCAAACCACCTATATACAAGATAACTGTGCTATCTCAAGTCTAAAGATTATATACACTGATATGATTTATGACAATACATTGACAAGAGTAAACTCCATGTGCTTGTCATAAATGTCACTGGTTCGGCCTACTTATCATGTATAAGTGCCTATCATGTCTTTTATATGGCATGAGACCACCATTCCATCTTATTTATATCTCATATAAATAACTTGGGAACAAACATGAATACAATCTTACTGGATAAGTCATGTCCTTATTATGAAGTATCCTCGATTGTGAACTTATTTATGAGACTTTGTGCTAGAAATACTGTCACTCATATTCTTAACAACTTAATAATATAATTTCTAACAAAATATCAATGGACCTTTTCTATTACACATAAACATATTATGTAAACAGAAAAGTGAAAATGCCTTTTATTAATAAAAATATGTACAAGATACATACTAAATGATATGCTCTAGGGCATACTACTAACATAAAGAAGAACGTCAGCCTTGTTATTTTATTCTTTCATAACAACATATTATATAGCTAGGTCATCACTTAAAACCCTTGCCACATGTCACCTTCTGATTGGCTCTTAGTTTAATTGACCCAATCACATTGTGCCAAGTGTCAAACCTAGATTTAATCTTGACTTTGATCATCTTAGATTATTAAAAGACAAATGGCAAGCTTATGTGTAGTGCCATGTGTCACCATCTCATGGTGCTACATGTCACCCTGTGAAATGACCAAAATACCCTTGTGTCTTAATTTTGAGTTCTCAACCCAAAATAATTATTTCTCTTCTTCTAATCAATTTATATAAAATATAAATTAATTAATTAATCTTTATTAATTAGTTTTTCATAATTAAATTCATATTTAAACACTTTAAATATAAATTTAACCATCCAATAACCTAGATTTGGTTTCAAGTCATGCTAGAGACTTTGCAATCTAATTACAAACTAAACTTATTTAATTAATCAATTAAACTCTTTAATTAATTCATTAATTAAATCATATTTTCCAGTTTAATCAAGCCATGCTTAAGGCTCAGAGCCTAATGATGATAGAATTCCCATTTTCTCCAGTTTTGCAATCCTATCTTCTGCAACATGACATAAGCTTAAGTGCTAAAAATATTTTGAACTTGAATTGATTTTCACCATGGCATTGTATTCATTTAGATCACTTGCATTCATTATGTGTTTGTCATTATTATCCAAATAATAAAGACCATCATTCATATAACCCAAACCAACATATTTATTTCCAAAATAAATATTGCAAATATCATCTGTGAACTGAAATTCATAACCATTTTTAGTCAAACTAGATATAGAAATGATGTTTTTAAAAGCATCAGGTACATATAAAATATTATCCAAACACAAAATATGTTCAGACATGTAAAAAGATTTAGATCCTATGGCTAAAGCTTCAACAGTTGAGCCATTGCCAATCCTGAGTCTAACATCTCGAGAACGCAAGCTGCTACTATTTGCTAGTTCCTACATATCATAAGAAATATGAGAACTAGCACCAGTATCTAAAACCCAAGCTGTATATGAACTATGAGTATCATCAAAATCTAAATAACAAGATAAGGACATACCTTCCGAAGGTGTATCCTTCTTGTCCTTCAGAGAAGCAAGATACTCTAGGCTGTTGCTTTTCCAATGCCCATCCTTCTGGCAGTGGAAACACTTTTCTTTGCCTCCATTAACTTTAGTCTTCCCTTTCTATTTAGCTATTTTCTTGGAAGGACCAGGAATCTGTGGTTTCTTTTTCTTATTGCCCTTCTTCTTGTTAGACTTTCCAGCAAAAGAAGATGCAATCAAAGCTACATCTTTTCCTTTATTGCCCGGCATATTCTTTTGGGCAATAACCAGCATGTTAAGTAAACCAGCCAAGGTGCATTCCTGCTTAGTCATATGGAAATTTGTCACAAAATTCTCAAATGACTCAGGAAGGGACTGAAGGATCAAATTCATTTGCAGTTGGAAATCCATGTTAAAGTCAAGATCTTCCAGCTGCTCAATCAGCCGAATCATCTTGTGGACATAATCCCCAATATTCTGTCCCTCAGACATCCTCATGCAGAATAGCTGTCTAGATATCTCATACATAGCATTCCTACTGTGCTCACCATATAACTTTTGTAGGTGAAGGAGGATCTCACTTGCACTCTGCATGTTCTCATACTGCTTCTGTAACTCATTACTCATGGAAGCAAGCATGTAACACTTAGCTTTCATATCATGATCCTTCCACTTGTCCAAAGTCTCATGTTCCTCTTAAGTGGCCTCAGGAGGTAAGGGACCAGGAACATTTGAGTCTAGAGCTTATCCTATATGTTCAAGGTTCAGGAAAAGTTTCAAGTTTCTTAGCCAACCAGGCAGATTAGGTCCTATCAACCTATTGCGAAATAACTAGATTAATTAGTAAATGTATCATGTAATTAACCAAAATGATTATGGTCTTTTAATCAAATTGGTCCTCCCTCTAACTTAGCGAATCCTACACTTCCAAAGTAGAAAACGGAAATCCTAGTTGGATGAATTTCTAGTGGGTGATTGAATTCTTATAATCCTATTGATCATCCTCATGCACATCCATTATTGGAATCATAATAAATTATAAGTGAGCAACTCTTTGCCTATCACATCTCATGTGAGGTTCAATCTTTTACCTAGCCCCTAATGCTCAAAATCTCAGGCACATCTATTATTGACTTATCTTGCATTAGTTAAGTTGATCCCAATGAGCCAGTAAACATGCAAATAATTTTAATGTCCTTTGGCACATCCATTATTAGCCATCAAACCATTACATATTTATAACATCTCATGCTTAACAACTATTCTTAAAAAAATCTCTTAAATTAATTGCATCATATGCAACTATTTAAAATTTCTTAAAATAATTGCCCCAATAGAGGGCCCATGTTATAATTACTTTAATTATAGCATATCCAACTTAAACATTTATTTGGAAGATTTTGTGGTCGTCCTAATTACTATTATAGTCTCACTTTGCACATTATCCATTTAGCATGCATATATCATATACTTGCATACATTCCCTGAAGGAGCGGAAGCATAAAAACACAAGTTTAGATCATTAAAATTCAAAATATTTCATCTAGGGTCACATGCATTATGCAAGATTCATTTTTTTTTCTTTTTTATTTGAATGATAAATAGCATATTAAAACTCTTTTAATATATTTTTGGATCTACATTTGCCATTTAAGATTTTAGAATTAACAGATTAACCCTAGATTAGATCAAGAACAAGTGCACTAACCTGTTTGATGCACTGTAGTGTTTTTGGCACCTTTGGGATGTGCTTAGGACACCAGATGTTGTCCCTTTAGCTTGTCCACACCAAGATCACCTATGGCAGCCCCTTGAACAGCTTCTAAAGCTTTTTCTATCAGTTAGAAAATCAGGTTTTGCTATTTGAGAGATTACAGTTATAAACAGGACACTAGAAACTATTTCTAGTATTTTTAATTCAAGAGATTGTTGACTAATCTCTTTGAATTGATGGCAGATGAAGAAGAAGAGAGGGGAGATGTTCTTTGGGTGACGGCACTAAAGAAGAACAGAAGCCACACGTTTTACTCTTTCATAACAACACTTATATAGCTAGGTCATCACTTAAAACCCTTGCCACATGTCACTTTCTGATTGGCTCTTGGTTTAATTGACCCAATCACATTATGCCAAGTGTCAAACCTATATTTAATCTTGACTTTAGTCATCTTACATGATTAAAAGACATATAGAAAGCTTATGTGTAGTGCCATGTGTCACCATCTCATGGTGCGACATGTCACCCTGTGAAATGACCAAAATACCCCTGTGTCTTAATTTTGAGTTCTCAACCCAAAATAATTATTTCTCTTCTTCTAATCAATTTATATCAAATATAAATTAATTAATTAATCTCTATTAATTAATTTCTCATTAATTAAATTCATATTTAAACACTTTAAATATAAATTTAACTTATATTATACATCCAATAACCTAGATTTGGTTTCAAGCCATGCTAGGGACTTTGCAATCTAATTACAAACCAAACCTATTTAATTGATCAATTAAACTCTTTAAATAATTAATTAAATCATATTTAACTTGGTGACTACTTGTGTATGTGTGTGACTTATTAGGCTCAACACTAATTGGCAATGAGATATGATATCAACTCTTAATATCATCAGAACTCTTTCTTACCATAAATGATTTCTCTAAATCATTTTATGCACCTCATAGACCATGGTTAACACCTAGCATAGCATGCCATGGCCACCCAATCAGTAATAAAGTTTACCTTAAATGAACCTATAATCATAAGTTACCATGCACTAGAATCTCTCTGTTACAAAATCCCAATTCGAGCTGAAGTCATGGTTTATGTCAAACCCCATTTGCTATGAATATTATGTTCTCTTTTAATTCCAGTTCTTGATTAAAAGGGATTTTCTCATCAAAAACTCTTTTCTGATTAAATCTATCTGTCTTGGCCAGGAACTTGAAACATCAAGAATAATTAAATGAACATAGGATTTTATCCCTATTTACTTAGAGGAACAAATTCCATCTTGATCAACACCTACCTCCATATATAACTAGTAGGAGCCAACATATGCCCATATACCCATACACAGTACAAGTATGAAAGCAGTATCAAACTCAAACCACCTATATATAAGATAATTGTGCTATCTCAGGTCTAAAGATTATATGCACTGATATGATTTATGACAATACATTGACAAGAGTAAACTCCATGTGCTTGTCATAAATGTCACTGGTTTGACCTACTTATCATGTATAAGTGCCTATCATGTTTGTTATATAGCATGAGACTCACCATTCCTTCTTATTTACATCTCATATAAATAACTTGGGAACAAACATGATTACAATCTTTCTGGATAAGTCATGTACTTATTGTGAAGTATCCTCGATTATGAACCTATTTATGATACTTTGTGCTAGAAATACTGTCACTCATATTCTTAACAACTTAAGAATAAAATTTCTAACAAAATATCAATGGACCTTTTTTATTACTCATAAATATATTATGTAAATGGAAAAGTGAAAATGCCTTTTATTAATAAAACATGTACAAGATGCATACTAAATGATAAGCTCTAGGGCATACTACTAACATTCCCATACATCTCATGCATTCATGGATAAACAGTAAATATGTTATGATCATGGACTTTCTAAGGGATTCAATTCTGATCCACCAAGAATTGAATCAGGGCATTCCTAGGTGCATTTCACTCATTCATTTTACAAAAGTTACTGAAGGAGTACATAATCAACACTTGATCTTGAATTCCTCCCACTGGTCCCACCAATGCTCTTGACCTCCTTGATCTTCTTGCAATCCAATTACATAGTAATCCTTGGCATACCAAGGCGAATTTACAAGAACTAAATAAATGAAATTACAACCCAAAATTATTACAACCTTAATAATACATGCCCAAAAATAAATTAAAATTAATTAATTAATTTACAACCCAAAGAAACATAAAAGAAATAAATCCAATCATATTGGTCTTTTATAGTCCATGATCATCCATCATGTATATCACTATTTAATAATTAAATAAAACATACATACTTAAATTAAATTGAATATCTCATATTCAACTTAAAAATCCAGATTTGAATATAACTCAAACAAATTTAAAAATTTAGATTTGAATCACATTCAAATAACTTTAAAAATTCAGATTTGAATCACATTCAAACAACTTTAAAAATTCAGATTTAAATCACATTCAAACAACTTTTAAAATTCAGATTTGAATCAAAATTTAATTGTGTGATTAAAAATCCTAATTAAACACTTTAATTAGTCATGGGCCTAATTATGGGCCTTTGAATCCAAGCCCAAAGCCATGCGCATTGTTGGATGCACCAAACCATGCGCATCAATGGAGTTCTCCTCCATGCCACCACCTTGACCTTGCAAACAGTAATGAATAATCATCTCATGATCTAATCACACAATTAAATCATATATTCAACAATCTAAGTGGCAAATATTATGGCTCTGATACCAATTGAAGGAGCGGAAGCATGAAAACACATAAGTTAGGATCATTGAAATTCAAAATTTTTCATCTAGGGTCACATGCATCATGCAAGATTTATTTTTATCTATTTGATTTTAATGATAAACAGCATATTGAAACTCTTTTAATATATTTTTGGATCTACATTTGCCATTTAAGATTTTAGAATTAACAGATTAATTTATTAGAACCTTAGATCAGATCAAGAGCAAGTGCACTAACCTTTTTTATGCACTGCAGTGTGTTTGGCACCTTTGGGATGCGTGCAGGACACCAGATGTTGTCCCTCTAGCTTGTCCACACCAAGATCACCAATGGCAGCCCTTGAACAGCTTCTAAAGCTTTTTTTATGAATTAGAAAATCAAGTTTTACCTTTTAAGAGTTTACATATGTAAACAGCACACTAGAAATGGTTTCTAGTATTTTTAATTCAAGAAATTATTTGCTAATCTCTTTGAATTGATGAGAGATGAAGAAGAAGAGAAGGAGAGGTAGCCAAGGGGTGGCAGCACAAAATAGATGAATGGCAACTTGTATTTTCTCTTTTCATCCTATTGCTTATATAGTTAGGTCACCACTTAAAACCCTTACCACATGTCACCTTCTGATTGGCTCTTAGTTTAATTGACCCAATCACATTGTGCCAAGTGTCAAAGTTAGATTTAATCTTGACTTTGATTATCTTACATGATTAAAAGACATATGACAAGCTTATGTGTAGTGCCATGTGTCACCATCTCATGGTGCCACATGTCACCCTGTGAAATAACCAAAAATACCCTTATGTCTTAATTTTGAGTTCTCAACCCAAAATAATTATTTCTCTTCTTCTAATCAATTTATATCAAATATAAATTAATTAATTAATATCTATTAATTAATTTCTCATAATTAAATTCATATTTAAATACTTTAAATATAAATTTAACTTATACCCAATAACCTAGATTTGGTTTCAAGCCATGCTAGGGACTTTGTAATCTCATTGCAAACCAAACCTATTTAATTAATCAATTAAACCCTTTAGTTAATTAATTAAATCATATTTAATTTGGTAATTACTTGTGTATATGTGTGACTCACTAGGCTCATCACTAATTGGCAATGAGATGTGATATCAACTCTTAATATCATCAGAACTCTTTCTTACCATAAATGATTTCTCTAAATCATTTTAGGCAGCTCATAGACTATGGTTAACACCTAGCATAGCATACCATAGCCACCTTGTCACACCCTACTCACCCGTAAGATGTAACATGATCTCGTAGTACACCTAATGAATTACCGTACTTCACCTACCGATAACCCATTAGATATACTACAAGGGATTTTAAAATAATTTTCGTGAAATTTAAATTATCGATTAAAATCTGGTGTTATAAAATTTTTTCAAAATTTTGGCAAAGTGCCGGCTGTGTTTTGAGAAAACAGCTCTTCAAACCTGAAAAGGGAAAATACTCCCAATATGTTTTCTCAAATACAACTCCAAGAAACTTCATTTCATCTCACAATTCAATCTCAATAATCAATCATTTCATTTTCAAACCAACCTCATCATAAAAGAAACATTTCATTGATTACAAGACTTAAAAATTAATATTACAAAACTGTTCAGTAAATGAAACCTCAAATTTACATTTACAATAATTTACATTTAATTACATAAAAAAATATTTTACAAGAGTTTTTATACAACTGCTCAAATAATTTACATACATATTATTACATGCATACATCAAAACCTGTGTATATGGGTATACCTGGAGCTGATCTGAATGTCTCTTCAAAGAAGCTCAATTGCTCTATGCTCTTTTCACCTGCGACAGCATACAAAGCTATCACTGAGTGGTGAACTCAGTGGTGCACAACTATAATTTAAAACATAGTACAATATACCTTAAAAAAAATTACAGCAATTAATTTGGAAATCTGGATACTCATCAAATTCTAAAACTCAAAATATTCATTGCCAAAAAATTAAATCATTTATATAAAATGACTTTGATCACGAAATTCAATTTATCAAATCATAACTAACCATTTAAGGTAATTCTAACAAAATCAATTATACATAAATCATAATTGAAATCACAATTCTTTACTATTCAAAAACATTATTTATCTCGAAAAAATTCATTCTTTATCTCGAAAAAATTCATTCTTTATCTCAAAAGCCATTCTTTATGTCAAAAACCATTCTTTATCTCAAAAACCATTCTTTATCTCAAAAGTCATTCTTTATCTCATTAACTATGCAAGACTAATCAGAAAGGGCCATCTTCGGGGTGATTCTAACTCCCTATGGTCGGGGAGGTCGAATCAGATTCTAACTCCCTATGGTCGGGGAGGTCGAATCATCGTGCACAGTACACACCACAATAATGAATCTTCCGAAAGGGCCATAACATAAAAAAAAAAAAAAAAAAAAAAAAAAACTTAGATCTAACCTCTAATAAGAGGAGAATCTAAGCTTGTGCATGTTCCATGGTAATCAAAACACAACTAACTCCATTGTCTTCTCAACAAATGAGAGAGACGGGTAATAACCTAGTCAAGCATCTATAGTGAGATATAAAACAATATCACAATCCTTTTAGTGAGCATAAATCACAATACAATTCGATTCAAAGTCAATTTCAATATCCAATAATTTTTATGCTCATCACAATTCAAATCATAAATTTACATTTTTCTATGCAAATTGCCCATCACAATTCAAAACATGTTCTATCACAATTTTCCAAAACATAATTTATTCAATTCACAATAATGCTTAATAGTTGTGGAAATACCATTTCAAAAAGCTAAACTCATACATACTATAACAATTTTAATAATCATTGAATTAAATCCAATGCTTGTTAAACATAATACATAAGAAAAATATGTCATTTAATCATATGATATATTCAGAACAAAATCAGTTAAAAACTAGTTGTGCACAAACCTCTAATAAATGCCTGTTGGCTCTGATTCAGTGTTTTCTTCCCCTTCATTGAGTCTTTGCTAACTGAAACACACAATTTGAAGTGTTTCAGTACTCATTTAAATCGTCTCTAACATTAAGGCTTAATAATTAATTTATTGAATTCTATTATTTCCTTAGTCAACCTAAGATGTTGGACCTCGATGCATTCTAGGTGAATTAGGTTTAATGTTACCAATATTTCACATTTTATAGCCCTTTAGTGTTGGTATATGTTATCAATTTCATTTTCAAGTATATTACATTTTATTGCAATTTGCTGAATTTCGGTATACTAATTTGACCTAGCCGAATGACCTAGTTCCCTCAGTTTTTGAGTTTTGGTCCAAACTACAAACTTGTAGGTCTATGTCTTATTGCACGCGGTGCAAAATTTTAGATCATTCTGAGTTGTGTAGACCAAGTTATGGTCAATTTACCAATGTTGGACAGAATGCATCAAAATGGTAACTTTAGGTCATTTTTAGGTCACTTTTGGTTCGGCCAGTTTTGGTACCTGAACTTGTGCAAGCTATTTGTCTTGGTTCTGGCCATTTCTGGGCTTGGTGTCTTCATAAGAATTGTAGATCTATCTCTAAACTATTCATGGTAGAAATTTCAGGTCAATTGGACCTGTTTTGAGTGAGTTATGGCCAAAACACTAACTACTGCCCAAATGGTCAATTTTTAGGCTTTCAAGTCACTAATCCATATTTGGTCATTTTTCAAGTCACCTTCTAGGTAGAATTTTGGTAACCTTCCTTCATGAAAGTTGGCAAATTTTGTGCCTAGTTTCACCTCCAATTGGTCTCATACCAATTGGAGTCACACATTTAAGGTTCTAAGCCAAAACATACACTGGCTTACTACACACTCCTCATCACTTACCAATTACATATTCAATACTTACCAACTTACTTCATGCCAATTCTGGTTTGTACCTTACCATTAACACCTTTAACAACACATTTTTGGTCATTTTGGATAGCTTGTAACCTTTCTGGTTTGTACCTTACCATTAACACCTTTAACAACACATTTTTGGTCATTTTGGATAGCTTGTAACCTTTCTCAATATGCACACTATAATACAGAATTTTCCAAAGTCCATTTACATCATTTAACCACATGAACATACCCCATTTGCATATCCAATTCCAAATCATTATACCCATATCCATGCTGCCATCAATAACAACATCTTAAACAACTATAAACAAGTAAAAACAAGGTACATATACTGAATTTCCATGGCTACCAAAATGTACATCTCCATTAAAACGTCAAACTTCAAAAATTCTTCCATAAATCAACTACCTACAACCTTGGTTACACTTTTAATGAAACAAGAATTGAAAACACTCACTTACCACTTTTGAAGTTCTTCAAAACCTCAACCAAACTTCTTCTTTTTGCTGCCAATGTTTTCCCCTAGCTGAGTATGCAAGGTTTAATGAAGGATTTATAGTGAAAGGAAGCTTGAATCATGGATGCATGGGTGTGGATGTGAGTTTGGCCATGGAGTCTCCTATGGAGTTCATTTCAGCCGCTCTTCCAAATGTTGAAGATGACAGAATTTTCTGTCCAAAGGTTGATTAAAGGTCCACTTAAGTGATGTTATTGGAGCATGTAACACCCCTAAGTTTGGTAGTGCGTTCTACTGTTCCAGTGACCAATGTTGTCCGGACAGCTAGGATGCCTAGAACTACACTTCGATATGAGTGAGGAGACATAAAATAATGAAATACAAGAAAAGAAACTACAAGAAAAACAAAGGAAAAATAATAGTAAAGAAATGTAATCAAGTTAAGTGAGCCGAGAACCCTAGCGATAAAAACAAAGGAAAAATAATAGCAAAGAAATGTAACCAAGTTAAGCGAGCCGAGAACCCTAATGATGGGTAACCGCACCGGGAAGTCACAGCGTGGACCGTTGACTAGCCTTGGATCTCGGGGAACCCTGAAAAATATTTTTAGGACTTAGATAGACACCAATTGAAGTATAAATACCATTATAAATATCAAAGAAAAATTAATTAATTAGTACAAAGAAAAGTGAGAAATCGAAAAACGGACAAAACCCGGTGTTACTGAAAATTTAGGAATGCAACCCGAACAGGGGCATTGTGGTCATTTGACACCCTGAGTTGTCTTTTGACCTAAATGTCCATTAAAAATAAATGATATTACACTTGGAAAATGTCATGAAAAATTAAATTAGTGGTACCTAATGTAAATAGCAAAAATGGAAAGCTTAATGTGGGAAAATGAAATCTTATATTAAACTAATATTTAATTTAAGCTTAGTGCTCCACTCACCCATCAAAGTGGACCACTAACTCATGATCTTGGGCAGAATACACAACTTCATCTTCAACCTTAGAACCAGCAGAAATTTGCTCCCAAAAAACTCCATTGACGCATGGTTTGAAGCTCCATGCATGTGAGATTCAAGCTCCTTTCTTGGCACTTTCCTTCATTAAAGATTGTCCATACACCTTGGGCAGTAGATAGGCATTAAGAAGACCAAGTTTTGGAGAGATTTTGATGAGTTTCCAAAGTGGTAAGTTTGTGTTTTTGGATTATGGCTTCATTAAAGTTAGTAAGAATATTATGGGTACTTGAATTATGGAGAGATTTTTGAGATTTGATGTTTAAAGGGAGAGGGGTATTTTTGGCAGCCATGGAAACTCCTTGAGGGCAGTTTATTCTTGCTTGTAAATGGTAGATTAAAGGGTTGATTAAATGTTTATGTGTGTAGGAATTAATTTGGGTGATGTATACTTAGTATATGTGAATGTGTACTTGAATTTGGAAGCTTGGAAATTAATGGACTATAATGTATAAATCGGCAGCTTGGTTTGGTGAACCATAAA
Source organism: Hevea brasiliensis (assembly GCF_030052815.1). Taxonomy (NCBI): domain Eukaryota; kingdom Viridiplantae; phylum Streptophyta; class Magnoliopsida; order Malpighiales; family Euphorbiaceae; genus Hevea; species Hevea brasiliensis. The sequence goes on from NW_026614673.1 coordinate 420,391, forward strand.
GATATTATTTCATGTTTAGTTTATGGAATATTAATGTTGAATTGTGATAGTTGTTATGGCAGCTTGGGTATATGTATGATGGTGTGAGGTTGGACATGTAAATGAGCTAGGTTAAGTGATTGAATTGTTATAATTTGAGCTTGAAAAATTCTGTGCTAAATGGTGCATATTGAGGGTGATTGTAAGCTGCCAAAATGACCAACAATATATTGTGAATTGTGTTTAGGTTATGGTATAAACCAGAATTGGCATGAATGTTTAGTTTGGTAAATGTTAAAAGTGTCCTTTGATGAGTAATGAATAAAATACAATAGGACAGTTTATGTTATGGGCCTAGAACCTTAAGTGTGTGGCTCCAATTAGTATGAGACCAATTGGAGGTGAAACTAGGCACAAAATGTGCCAACTTTCATGAAGGAAGCTTACCAAAATTCTGCTTGTAAGGTAACTTGAAAAGTGACCAAATCCGGATTAGTGCAATTAAGGCCTGAAAATTTACCATTTGGGCAGCAGTTAGTGTTTAGGCAATAACTCACTCAAAACAAGTCCAATTGACCTGAAATGTTGACCATGAATAGTTAATACCTATATCTACAAGTCTTATGAAGACACCAAAGCCCAAAAATGACCATAACCAAGTCAAAAAGCTTGCACAAGTTCGGGTCAAAAAACTGGCCGAACCTAAAATGACCTAAAATGACCTAAAGTGACCAATTTTGGTACATTCTGACCAGCAATAGTAAAATGACCATAACTTGGTCTAGTAAACTCAGAATGACCTGAAATTTTGCCCCGCGTGCAATAAGACATAGATCTACAAGTTTGTAGTTTTGACCGAAACCTGAAAGCCGAGGGAACAAGGTCATCTAGCTAGGTCAAATTAGTATACCGGGATCCGACAAATTGCAATAAAACGCAATATACATAGAAATGAATTTGTTAACATGTACCAATACAAAAATGCTATAAAATGTGACATATTGATAACATTAAAACCTAATTCACCTAGACTGCATCGAGGGTCAACATCTTAGGTTGACTAAGGAAATAATAGAATTCAATAAGTTAATTATTAAGCTTTATTCTTAGAGACAGTTTAAATGAGTACTGAAACACTTCAAATTGTATTTCTTAGTTAGCAAAGACTCAGGGAAGGGGAAGGAAACACTGAGTCAGAGCCAAGAGACAGTTATCAGAGGTTTGTGCATAACTAGTTTTTAACTGATTTTGTTTTGAATATTTCATATGATTAAATGACATATTTTTCTTATGTATTATGTTTAACAAGCATTGGATTTAATTCAATGATTATTGAAATTGTTATAGTATGTATGAATTTAGCTTTATGAAATGGTATTTCCACAAGTATTAAGCATTGTTATGGATTGAATAAATTATGTTTTGAAAAATTGTGATAGAACATATTTTGAATTGTGATAGTAATTTTCATTAAAAAATGTAAATTTATGATTTGAATTGTGATGAGCATAAAAATTATTGGATATTGGAATTGAATTTGAATCGAATTATATTGTGATTTATGCTCACTAAAAGGATTGTGATATTGTTTTATATCTCACTATAGATGCTTGACTAAGTTATTACCTGTCTCTCTCATTTGTTGAGAAGACAATGGAGTTAGTTGTGTTTTGATTACCATGGTACGTGCACAGGCTTAGATTTTCCTCTGATTTGAGGTTAGATATAAGTTTTTTTTATCGCTATGGCCCTTGCGGAAGATTCATTATTGTGATGTGTACTGTGCACGATGATTCGACCCCCCCGACCATAGGGAGTTAGAATCTGATTCGACCTCCCCGACCATAGGGAGTTAGAATCACTTTGAATATGGCCCTTTCGGATTAGTCTTGCATAGTTAGTGAGATAAAGAATATTTTTGAGATAAATAATGATTTTTGAGATACAGCATGATTTTTGAGATACAGCATGGTTTTTGAGATATAACATGGTTTTTGAGATACAACATGGTTTTTGAGACACAAAATGTTTTTGAATAGTAAAGAATTGTGATTTCAGTTATGATTTATGTATAATTGATTTTGTTGGAACTACCTTAAATGGTTAGTCATGATTTGATAAATTGAATTTCGTGATCAAAGTCATTTCATACAAATGATTTACATTCTTGGCAATGAATATTTTGAGTTTTGGAATTTGATGAGTATTCAGATTTTCAAATTATTTGCTGTAAATTTTGTCGATGTATATTTTACTATGTTTTAAATTATAGTTGTGCACCACTGAGTTCACCACTCAGCGATAGCTCAGTATCTTTGTCATGAGTAAAAAGAGCATAGAGCAGTGAGTAAGTTTCTTTGAAGACACATTCAGATCAGCTCCAGGTATATCATAGGTATACCCATGTACATAGGTTTTGATGTATGCATGTAATAATATGTATGTAAATTATTTGAGCAATTATATAAAACTCTTGTAAAATATTTTGGTATGTAATTAAATGTAAATTATTGTAAATGTAAATTTAGGATTTCATTTATCTGAATAGTTTTGTAATATTAATTGAGTCTTGTAATCAATGAAATGTTCTTTTATGAGGAGAATGATATGATTATTGAGATTTGAATTATGGGTTCAAATGAAGTTATTGAAGTTGTATTGGAGAAAACATATTGGGAGTGTGTTCTTTGCAGGTTTTGAAGAACTATTTTCTCAAAATACAACCGGCACTTTGCCGAAATTTTGAAAAAATTTTATAACACCAGATTTTAATCGATGATTTAAATTTCATGAAAATTGTTTTAAAATCCCTTGTAGTATATTTAATAGATTATCGGTAGGCAAAGTACGGTAATTCATTACGTGTACTACGGGATCATGTTACATCTTACAGGGGAGTAGAGTGTAACAGAGCACTAATTGATTAAAAATCTATTTTAATGTTAAACTTTCCAATTTTTGCAATTTGGCCACCACACTTTCACTATTTACATAATGTGTCCCATTTTAATTTTTCATGGTATTTTCAAAGTTTAATATCATTTATTTTTAATGGACATTTAGGTCAAAAGACAACTCAGGGTGTCAAATGACCACAATGGCCCTATTCGGATTGCATTCCCGATTTTTCGGTAACACCGAGTTTTGTCGTTTTCTCGATTTCTCATTTTTCTTTGTACTAATATATTAATTTTTTCTTTGATATTTCTAATGACATTTATACTTGAATAGATGTTTATTTAAGTCTTAAAAATATTTTCTAGGGTTCCCCGCGGTCCAGGACTAGTCAATGGTCCACGCCGCAATTTCTCAGTGCGGTCACCCACCGCTATGGTTCTCGGTTCATTTAACTTGGTTACATTTCATTACTATTATTTTTCCTTTGTTTTTCTTGTATTTTCTTTTCTTGTATTTCATTATTTTATGTCTCCTCACCCATATCTAAGTGTAGTTCTAGGCATCCTAGCAGTCCGGACAGACACTGTCACCGGAACAGTAGAACGCACTATCGAACATAGGGGTGTTACACACCCAATTAGTAATAAGGTTTACCTTAAATGAATCTAAAATCATATGTTACCATGCACTAGAATCTCTCTGTTACAAAATTCCAATTCGAGCTGAAGTCATGATTTATGTCAAACCCCATTTGCTATGAATATTATGTTCTTTTTTAATTCTAGTTCTTGATTAAAAAGATGTTCTCATCAGAAACTCTTTTCTGATTAAATCTATCAGTCCTGGCTAGGAACTTAAAACATCAAGAACAATTAAATGAACATAGGATTTTATCCCTATTTACTTAGGGTAACAGATTCCATCTTGATCAACACCTATCTCCATATATAATTAGTAGGAGCCAACACATGCCCATATACCCATACACAGTACAAGTATAGAAGCAGTATCAAACTCAAACCACCTATATACAAGATAACTGTGCTATCTCAGGTCTAAAGATTATATGCACTAATATGATTTATGACAATACATTGACAAGAGTAAACTCCATGTGTTTGTCATAAATGCCACTGGTTCGGCCTACTTATCAAGTATAAGTGCCTATCATATTTGTTATATGGCATGAGACTCACCATTCCATCTTATTTACATCTCATATAAATAACTTAGGAACAAACATGATTGTAATCTTTCTGGATAAGTCATGCCCTTATTGTGAAGTATCCTTGATTGTGAACCAATTTATGATACTTTGTGCTAGAAATACTGTCACTCATATTCTCAACAACTTAAGAATAGAATTTCTAACAAAATATCAATGGACCTTTTCTATTACACATAAATATATTATGTAAACAGAAAAGTGAAAATGCCTTTTATTAATAAAATATATACAAGATACATACTAAATGATATACTCTGGGGCATACTACTAACACACATGCCCATATACTCATACACAGTACAAATATGAAAGCAGTATCAAACTCAAACCACCTATATACAAGATAACTGTGCTATCTCAGGTCTAAAGATTATATGCACTGATATGATTTATGACAATACATTGACAAGAGTAAACTCCATATGCTCATCATAAATGTCATTGGTTCGGCCTACTTATCATGCATAAGTGCCTATCATGTTTGTTATATGGCATTAGACTCACCATTCCATCTTATTTATATCTCATATAAATACATTGGGAATAAACATGAATACAATATTTCTGGATAAGTCATGTCCAGTGTGAAGTATCCTCGATTGTGAACTAATTTATGATACTTTGTGCTAGAAATACTGTCACTCATATTCTTAATAACTTAAGAATAGAATTTATAACAAAATATCAATGGATATTTTCTATTACATATAAATATATTATGTAAACAGAAAAGTGAAAATACCTTTTTATTAATAAAATATGTATAAGATACATACTAAATGATATGCTCTAGGGCATACTACTAACAATCTCCCTCTAGCACTAAAGCCATTCATTATAATATCTTAGACCCATCTTCTCAAGATGTCGGTCTAGATGAGTTTGTGACATAGGCTTAGTGAATGGATCAGCTGGATTTTCAGCTGATGCTATTTTTTGCATGGCTACATCACCTCGCCCAAGTATCTCTCTGATAATGTGGTAGTGCCTTTCTATGTGTTTCAATTTCTGGTGAGACCAGGGTTCCTTATATCCAAACAGCTTCTTTTGCAGCATTTGATGCAGCAATATACTCAGCCTTTGTAGTGGAATCGTCAGTCATACTCTGTTTGGAACTCTTCCAACTGACTGCACCTCTATTACAAATGAACACATACCCAGAGTGTAACACCCCTCACCCAACTATAGTGTAGCCGAGCGAGGTGTGCTACAATCGGTGCCAGAGCGCCCTATCTTATCTTATTTTATTCCTTTAATAATTTGATCTCATTATATTTTAATATCAATTAATTTTCTACGGAGAAACCAGAGGAGTTTCTCCTATTTTATTATCAGTTGACGTATTTCACTATTCACCTGTTTGAAAATTTTTAATAATATTTTACAATAAAAATATCATTCATGCTCATCATATTCATCTCACATTCAATTCTTGTAATTCACATACTCATTTGTACAAGTCTATTCATACTCAATTCATATGTAAACACTCCCATATTATATAAGCAAAATTTTCAAATTTCCTTAATTTACATAATTAACAAAATAATTACATAATTTCATAATTTACATGATCTACAAACTAATTACAGTTCCATAATCTATATTTCAATATACAATTCATAGTTTACATTACAAATAATAACTAATTATAATGTACAAAATACATAATATGATCTATATGGACCCTATCTACATGCATTGCTAAGGAGGTGACAACCTTGAACACTCTGCAGATCAGAACTCCAAAATTGTTGTATGGTATTTGCTGGGCTTTAACTTCTGTACCTGCACGAGGAAACAAATCTATCGCGCTAAGCATTGCTGCTTAGTGGTGCAATAATATAATAAGAAATAATGTATACAAATAAAAATAATTGGAACATATTTTCTATTTTCAAGAATTTTACTGGGTTCATATGAAATTTACCATGCAATACATTTTTTTTTTGTCATTTATGTAGTACACTTTTTTGTCATTTATGTTGCTCTCTAGAATCTCTTTTGTCATAAGTTTACAATAATCATTTATATATAATGTACAAATAAATCTAAACTTTAAACTTATACTTATATTCTCATGAAAGTCTCATTTGTACTATTATTTAAGTTATAATTCTTCTACTAGTCTTTTTATCACTTCCTTGATACTTTTTAAGTTGTTTACAATTATTTCGTAATATTTAAATTTTTTAGAATTAATTTAATTTATTTCAAATCATTCTAAGGAACAAATTTTTGGAGATAATCTAATTTATTTCAGAACTTCTTCTCATTTATTTACTTTTTAACATTTTTAATTAATAATATTCGTAACTTATTTTAATAAATTAGACTACCTAAGTAACCTACGACAGGCTGACTAAACTGGATAACGGGTCGTTGGCACTGGACACGTGGTGCCTCGGGCCGTCATACCATGGGACGCAAAACATCAACCACATATGCAGTCAGTATGGCTAAAAAGCCATGATAACACATAATCGGGCATAAAAGCCATGAATGTTAGCATAAAGCCATGAATGCAGGCATAAAGCCTTTCGCAGTACTGTTAAAACAATACCCTATTGGCATGCCAAACTATCCAATCTGACACACATGTCTAGGCAATACAAGGGCACATAATATCATTAAATATTAATATATTGTGTTTTATGACTTCATTATTTTATGATAAATTTCAATTATAATTTATACATTCATTTGATCATTTATATGATCACAATTCACATCAATTATCCTTTTATACCATTGTACTCAAAGTACTTTTCCTTTCTACAATAATGAGAACTAATGTCTCATTCATGCATTAATATGGTTCATTTATTCATTCATTATGTTATTCATATTGATCATAATTCAAAACAATGGTTCACATGTACCATTGTATTCAAAACATTTTTCCTTTCTCATTTAATCAGTTTATGAATTCTATTTGTGATGGGCATATAAGCCCTAACTACCTATTCACATCAATTAGGTGGCTTACTTTTCATGTTTCAAGCAATCCATGAACATTTCATGGATTTCAAATTTATGGCCTTAATTTCCCTTTAACAATATAGTTCTTACACTTTGTGTCTTTATATTACTATTCACATTATTATTTACTCAAATTGTTGACTTTTTAATACATAATGAATTTATTGAACCTAAGTTCACCAAGATACCACATTTTGCATTTTATTTTTGTTGGAATTGATTTCCAATACCATTTCAAAGCTTATCTTATGTTATTCAAAATTTTTAGATTTCATACCCTAGGTTTACTGTTCCATTGGTCATTTGTACAGTAGGAATTTGACAAAATTGTCTTCATGAAAGTTGTTCCTTATTGTGTCTAGTTACATTTCGTTTTTTTGAATCACTCCATTTGGAGTTTTGTAGCTCAACTTATGATCATTTTACCATAACTAGCTGGATTGACCTGTACCCAGAATTTCTGGGCAATTTGGTTCTGCCAGATTTGGTGACCTAAGTTTGGTTGGCAATTTGACTAGGTTATGATCAAAATTTGGATTTGTGTTTCTTATGAAAGTTGTAAGTCTATGTCTCAGATTTCTGTTGGTAAAATTTCACATCAATTGAACTTTTCTGCACTGATTTATGACCATTTGAACAAACATTGTTCATTTGATCATTTTCCAGGGACAGCATGTTGGTCACTTGGATTAGGGTAATTTTTAGGCCAACTTGGTTTGGTTTTCTGGGTAGGATTTCTTCACCAAAGTTGTGCCATTATGTGTCTAGTTTCATGTCCAATTAGCCTTGCACCAATTGGACCTATACAACTCCAGTTATAGCTACCCAAACCTGCTGGACTCACAACCAGTCCTGCAGGTCAACAAGGGCAGCATGCCTAAGCTCAACTCCAACATCCTTACTCACTTCAATTCCTCCTCACACACATTCAAATGGTCACTAATTGACCATTACAATGTTAATATACCATTACATAAGTAAAACTCTAATTTTTCACAAACCGTAATTCCCAAAGTGTCCATTTCATGCTATCCATGCCATCTAACACATTCAATCACAAACACCTACTAAGCAACTCCAATAAACACATTTTATTTCATTTGAATTCATCAATTCCCATAGGTACACATGCTGACCAAAATTCTTCTTCCATCAAACATGAATAATTTCTCAATTTTTTTCTTGCAATTCTTTCCATTTTCATGCTCAAATTTAAGTTTACTAAAAGAATATAGAAGAAAATAGCACTAACCGTATTTGATGGAATTCCCAACTTGATAAACCTTTAATTCTCCTCTTCTTTTTTGTACCAACCTTCTCCCCAAGGTCAATTATCAAAGTTTAGTGTTAGGGATTTTGAGTTTTATGGTGTAAATTGGTGGAACTCAAGCAAAATAAAAAGGAAGAAATCCCATGGAGATTTCCAGCATGGAAGTCCTAAGGCGGAAGAAACTGATTTTTCTATTTGTTTTTATCTCCTTTTATGCTCTGTGATTGGCTAGTAAGTTTTAATTGCATCATCTTTACATGTGCATGATGTCATAAATGTTATTTAATATCATTTTTTTTCTTTCCTTTTTTATTCATTTTTAATTAATTTTTCTTCAATATTTATTCATATTTTATGTCATATAATTTATTTACTCAAATAGACAAGTTGGTCAAAAATCATCTCTGAAGACGAAATAACCAAAATGCCCTCCGTTTGGCTTATTGAGCCAAAATCGTCTATACTAATCTAAAAATTTTTCTAAGCATTTTCCTGGCATTCTAATCCCATAGAAACCTCAATGACTCTTCTCTGGAGTCCCAAAAATTATTTAATGAATTTTCCCCTGGGTCTGGGGTTGGTAACTGTCTTTACCAATACTTCCCCATACGGTTACCCATTGCTAGGGCACCGGCTTATTTAACTTGGTTGTAATTTATTTCTAAAATTTTTCCTAAATTTTTCTTACACTTTTTTAAGTTATTTATGACTCCTCACTCTAGTCTAAATATTTTTCCATATGTTCTAGCTGTCAAGACTGACACCGGTCACCGAAACAGTAGAATGTGTGGAAATTGCTACAGTGAGGGTGTTACACAGAGGTAGACTTTCTATCATCGATATCTGATTGGATGTAACACCCCTGTGTTCGGTAGTACGTTCTACTGTTCCGGTGACAGTGTCTGTCTTGATAGCTAGGATGCTTGGAATTATATTTAAATGTTAGTAAGGAGACATAAAATAAGAAAATACAAAATAAGAAAATACAAGAAAAACAAAGGAAAAATAATAGCAATGAAATGAAACTAAGTTAAACGAGCCAGCATCGCAGTGATGAGTGACAGCACAGGGAAGTTACGGTGCAGGCAATAGCTGACCCCAGGACTGCAGGGAACCCTCAAAATTTAGTTTCGAGACATAATTAAAGACTTATTAAAGTATAAATTTCATTAGAAATATCAAAGAAAAATTAATTAATTAGTATAAAGAAAAACGAGAAATCAAGAAAAATGACAAAACTCGGTGTTATCGAAAAATCGGGAATGCAACCCGAATAGAGGCATTGTGGTCAATTGACACCCTGAGTTGCCTTTTTACCTAAATGTCCATTAAAAATAAATGGTAATAAAGTTTGAAAATGCCATGAAAATGAGAAACTTGACACATAATGTAAATAGTGAGAAATTTGGGTGTTAATTGCAAATTAGGAAACTTAGGATTATTTAAATGTTAATTAAGGTAAGGGAAGCACTAAGTGGATTATTTAAATGTTAGTGGACATGGAGGGCAGCACTAACCATCATCTTCAACCTTCATCTTCAACATAGCCGAATGGTTCTCTCAAGCTCTCCATCCATGGCTGTTTCATGCAACCTCCCTAAACTCCACCATTTTCAACTTAAAATCCAAAGCTTGCTTCACTAACTTTGCTCCCCACATCACAAGGAAGAGTTAGATAGCAATTTTAAGAAGTTTAGTGAAGTTTTGGTCAAGCTTTAAAAGTGGTAAGTGTGTATTTTCAAATCTTTCTTAATTAAACATTGAGTGGATGTTGTAGTGAGTTGTTTTGTGTAAGAAATTTTGAAGTTTTATGGATTAATGGAGAACCACCATTTCGGCAGCCATGGAAACTCACTATTTGTAACTTGTTTTTACTTGTTAATGGTGGTTTAAGATTTTGGTATAAGTATTTATGTGTATAGAAATAATTTAGATAATGTATACTAAGTGTATGTGCAATAGTGCACTTGGTTTTGGAAGCTTGGAAGCTATTTGAAGGAGATGTGTAATTCGGTAACTTTTAAAGTGTAGTTGAAATGTGTTGTTTCATGGTTTGGTTTTTTGAATTATGTTGGTTATGGTGGCAGCATGTATATGTGTATAATAGTTTGGAATTGGATATGTAAATTGGGTATGTTCATGTGGTTAAATTGTGTAAATGGACTTTGAAAAAATTCTGTGTTATAGTGTGTATATTGAGAATGGTTACAAGTGTCCAAAATTATCAAAATGTGATGTAAATTGTGCTAATGGTATGGTAACAAATCAGAATTGGCATGAAAGATTAAAATGGTAAGTTTTGAATGTGTAATTGGTAAGTGATGAATAATATGTAATAGGGCAGTCTACATTTTAGCTTAGAACCTTAAGTGTGTGACTCCAATTGATATGAGACCAATTGGAGGTGAAACTAGGCACAAAATATGCCAACTTTCATGAAGGAAGCTTACCTAAATTCTGCCTAGAAGGTGACTTGAAAAATGATCAAATCCGGATTAGTTACTTGAAAGCCTGAAAATTGACCATTTGGGCAGCAATTACTGTTTTGACCATAACTTACTCAAAACAGGTCCAAATGACCTAAAATTTTTCCCATTAATATTTTAGACATAGATCTACAATTCTTATGAAGACACCAAAGCCTAGAAATGGCCAGAACCAAGCCAAATACCTTGCACAAGTTCAGGTACCAAAACTGGCCGAACCAAAAGTAACCTAAAAATGACCTAAGCCTACCATTTTAGTGCATTCTGTACAGCATTGGTAAATTGACCATATCTTGGTCTACACAACTCAGAATGACCTGAAATTTTGCCCCGCGTGCAATAAGACATAGACCTACAAGTTTTTAGTTTGCACCAAAACCCAAAAACCAAGGGAACTAGGTCATCCGGCTAGGTCAAAATAGTGTACCAAAATCTGATAAATTGCAATAAAATGCAATACACTTGAAACATATAACAACACTAAAGGGCTATAAAATGTGACATATTGGTAACATTAGAATTGACTCACTTAGAGTGCATCAAGGGTTAACATTATAAGTTGACTAATGAAATGAATTGAAGAGAATAGCACAAAGAAAATTTAGATATTGGATTTTATGGTTGGAAACAAATTTATTGAGTACTGAAACACTTTAAATTATGTGTTTCAGTTGATAAGGATATTGAGAAGCATAGAGAACATTGAATCCAGGCCTAGGAGCGACTCAAATCAGGTTTGTGCACAACTAGTTTTTAATTGATTTTGTTCTGAATATTTCATATGATTAAATGAAGCTATTTTTCTTATATATTATGTTTATGAAGTATTGGATTTAATTCAATGATTATTGAAATTATTATAGTATGTATGAATTTAGCTTTGTGAAATGATATTTCAACAAGTATTAAGTATTGTTGTGAATTGAATAAATTATGTTTTGGAAAATTGTGATAGAACATGTTTTGAATTGTGATGGGTAATTTGCATGGAAAAATGCAAATTTATGATTTGAATTGTGATGAGCATAAAAATTATTGGATATTGGAATTAACTTTGAATCGAATTGTATTGTGATTTATGCTCACTAAAAGGATTGTGATATTGTTTTATATCTCACTATAGATGCTTGACTAGGTTATTACCCGTCTCTCTCATTTGTTGAGAAGACAATGGAGTTAGTTGTGTTTTGATTACCATGGTACGTGCACAGGCTTAGATTCTCCTCTTATTAGAGGTTAGATCTAAGTTTTATGTTATGGCCCTTTCGGAAGATTCATTATTGTGATGTGTACTGTGCACGATGATTTGACCTCCCCAACCATATGGAGTCAGAATCACCCCGAAGATGGCCCTTTCAGATTAGTCTTGCATAGTTAGTGAGATACATAATGGTTTTTGAGATAAAGAATGATCTTTGAGATAAAGAATGGTCTTTGAGATAAAGAATGGCTTTTGAGATAAAGAATGGTTTTTGAGATAAAGAATTTCGATTTCAAATGGGATTTATGTATAATTGATTTTATTGGAATTAATCTTTATTTCCAATAAATTGTTGGAATTACCTTAAATGGTTAGTTATGATTTGATAAATTGAATTTCGTGATCAAAGTCATTTTATACAAATGATTTATATTATTGGCAATGAATATTTTGAGTGTTAGAATTTGATGAGTATCCAGATTTCCAAATTATTTGTTGTAATTTTTGTTAAGGTATATTATACTATGTTTTAAATTATAGTTGTGCACCACTGAGTTCACCACTTAGCGATAGCTTTGTATGCTGTCGCAGGTGAAAAGAGCATAGAGCAGTTGAGTAAGCTTCTTTGAAGACACTTTCAGATCAGCTTCAGGTATATCATAGGTATACCCATGTACATAGGTTTTGGATGTATGGATGTAATAATATGTATGTAAATTATTTGAGCAGTTGTATAAAAACTCTTGTAAAATATTTTGGTATATAATTAAATGTAAATTATTGTGATATAAATATTGAGTCTTGTAATCAATGAAATGTTCTTTATGATGAGATTGGTTTGAAAATGAATTTATTTGATTATTGAGATTTGAATTGTGAGTTGAAATGAAGTTATTGGAGTTGTATTTGAGAAAACATATTGGGAGTATTTTCCTTTTCAGGTTTGAGGAACTGTTTTCTCAAAATACAGCCGGCACTTTGCCAAAATTTTAAAAAAATTTTATAACACCAGATTTTAATTGATGATTTAAATTTCATAAAAATTGTTTTAAAATCCCTTGTAGTATATCTAATGGGTTATCGGTAGGCAAAGTACAACAATTCATCAGGTGTACTACGGGATCATGTTACATCTTATGGGGAAGTAGGGTGTGACATTGGAAATCAGAATCAGTATAACCATCCAATTGCAAGTCACCATCTCTATATATCAAGAATAAATCCTTAGTTCTTCTCAAGTACTTAAGGATATTCTTGACAACTATCCAGTGTTCCAAACCTGGATTGGATTGATACCTGCTAGTCAAACTAATAGCATATGCAATATCCGGCCTAGTACTCAATATTGCATACATCAAACTTCCAATAGCCGAAGCATATGGAATCCTGACCATTTTATCTCTTTCTTCAGGTGTCTTTGGAGACATCTCTTTAGAAAGGTGGATACCATGTCTCATTGGTAACAATCCTCTCTTGGAATCAAGCATGTTAAACCTCTTTAACACCTTTTCCAAGTATAGACTTTGGGATAACTAATTATTCTTTTTGCTCTATCTCTATAGATGCGAATCCCAAGAATATAGGTTACCTCCCTAAAGTCTTTCATAGAGAATGTATTTGTCAACCATACTTTTACAGCTGTCAACATACCTGTGTCATTACCCATCAATAAAATGTCATTCACATATAAGACAAAAAAAATGATAGCATTATCACTAACCTTCTTATATACACATGACTCATCCTCACTTTTTATAAAACCAAATGACTTAATTGCTTTATGAAAAAGGATGTTCTAACTCCTCGAAGCTTGTTTTAACCCATAAATGGATCGCTTTAGCTTGCGCACTTTGGAACCATCTTGGGATTCAAAACCCCTAGGCTGTTCTCCGAAAATGTTTTCTTCAATATATCCATTGAGAAAAGCTACTTTGACATCCATCTGCCAAATCTCATAATCATAGTATTTAGCTATTGCTAATAGAATCATAATTGATTTAAGCATGGCAACAGGCAAGAAAGTCTTCTCATAGTCGATTCCTTGCCTTTGGCGAAACCCTTTTGCTACTAGCCTTGCTTTATAGGTCTCTACCTTTACATCAGAACCAATTTTCTTATTGAAAATCCATTTGTTCCCTATAGATACAATACCTTCAGGTGGGTCAACAAGATCCCAAACTTGATTCTTATACATGGAATCAATCTTGAATTTCATAGCATCAATCCATTTTGAAGAGTCTATATCTGATATAGCTTCTTCATAGGTAAGTGGATCATCACCATGATCTATTTCTTCATGAGTAGACAACTTTTGTTCTTCTTCATGAAGGAAACCATAACTTATTGGTGGGTGAGATACCCTGGTTGATCTACGAGGAATAGCTATAGATGTTTCATCAATAGGTGTAGGTTGACTAGATGGATCCATATCCATTTGATCTATTAGTTGGTCAGAATTCTCCAATTCTAACTCTATTTGCCTTCCTTTGCCTCCTTCTTGAACAAACTATTGTTCAAGAAATGTGGCATCTCTACTTACCATAACCTTTTGTGATGTAGGTAAATAAAAATAATATCCAAAACTATTTTTTGGATATCCAACAAATCAAACTTTTTCTGATCTGGTTTCCAATTTATCAGTGTTCAGCTTTTTGATATAAGCTGGACAATCCCAAATCTTAACATACTTAAGACTTGGTTTTCTTCCATGCCATATCTCATAGGGTGTGGAAGATACTGATTTAGATGGAATCCTATTCAGAATATGCAAAGCTGATTCTAATGCAAATCCCTAAAAAGAGATTGGCATATCAATATAGCTCAACATACTACGTACCATATCTAATAGGGTACGATTTCTTCTTTCAGATACACCATTCAGCTTTGGTGTTCCTAGAGGAGTCAATCGAAAATAATGCTACGCTCTTTCAAGTATTCATCAAATTCAGTACTCAAGTTTTCACCTCCACGATCTGATCGAAGAGCTTTAATACTTTTTGCTGTTTGATTTTCTACTTCAAATTTAAATTCTTTGAACTTTTCAAAGGATTCATATTTGTATTTCATCAAATACAAATACCCAAACCTTGATTTATCATCAGTAAAGGTAATAAAATAATGAAAACCGCCTCTAGCCATTTCTTTAAATGGACCATATACATCACTATGTATTAGCTCCAAAATATTTTTAGCTCTTAGCCCTTGTGCAACAAAGGGCGATCTAGTCATTTTGCCTTGAAGGCAAGATTTACAAGTTGGAGTAGGTTCAGAACCCAATGGGGATAGAATCCCTGTAACACCCTCCCGGTAACTACTCCGTATATCCTACTGTTCCGGTGACCGGTGTCGGTCCGGACAGCTAGAATGTTCGGAAAAATTTTTAAACTAAAGTGAGGAACCATAATTAACTCAAATATTGATAAGAAAAATTTAGTAAAAATTTTAGAAATAAAATACAAACAAGTTAAACGAGCCGGTGCCCTAGCGATGGGTAACCAGAGGGAAGTTGCGGTTCTCGCAACGAGGAGCCCTAGACCCGGGGAAAAATTCATAAAATAATTTTTGGGACTCCAGAGAAGGGTCATTGAGGTTCCTATGGCATTAGAATGCCAAGAAAATACCTAGAAAAATTTTTCAATCGGTACAGACAATTTTGACCCGTTAAGCCAAACGGAGGGCATTTTGGTCATTTTGCCTTCAGAGGTGATTTTTGGCCGACTTGTCCAGTTGAGTAAATAATTAATATGACATAAAATATGAATAAACAATACTAGAAATTAAATTTAAAATGAGTAGTGGAGGAAAGAAAAGAAAGTGAGGAAAAAGCTTATTTATGACATCATGGAGATGTCATTAAGAAAACTATGACCAATCACAATTAAGTAACCATTTGACTAACTAATAAAAGAGATAATTGAGAATAAAAAATAAAAGAAAAACCAGCAGCCACCTCTTTCCATTTTCAGCCGAAACCCTTGCCCATAGCCAACCTCCATTGCCAACTTCAATCAAAGCTTACTTTCTCCCTTCTTTTCACCATAAACCCTAAACCCCTTTCATTAAAAGTTGTCCACTCATCTTGGGAGAGTGTTTGGCAGCCTAGAAAGTGAAGGAAAGTGAAGATTTAACTTGGAAAGAATCTGCCCTATTCAAGGTTAGTGCATTAGATACCTAAAACTCTTTATTTTTATGATTTGTAACTTGAATTGAGTAAGAATTGTAACTAAAATGAACAAGAATTATGTGTATACATACTATGAATTTTTGGCAGCCCTTGTGAAGGAATTATTTTGATTGTTTTAATGAACTTAGAGTGGCTAGAAATGATGTTTAAGGTATGAATATGCATGGATGTTGAACTAGTATGCTAATTAAGGTTTATGTGTAATTTGAATTGGACATTAGGGTTTTGAGAAGTGAAAGATTGACTTGGCTTAGGAAATTGTTAGAGAACATTTTGATGGTCAATTAGTGACTATTTTAGGTAAGTTGAGCACAATTTGGACTGAAAAATAGGATTGCAAAGTGAAGATGTAGGCTGCCCTAGGACAGCAGCAGAGGGACTGAAAATTCAGTTCACTTGGACTGCCATAACTTGGGCTGTGTTGGTCCAATTGGTGTTTGGCCAATTGGACATGAAACTAGGCTTATAATGTAACATTTTTGCTGAAGAAACCATGCCCAAAAGACCAAAGCAAGAGGACCAAAACTTGGCCCCAATCCGGATACCCTGCCACTGATTCTGCAGAATGACCAAATGAATAGTAACTGTTCATTTGGCCATAACTCACTGTAGATTTGGTCAATTGACCTGAACTTTTTACATCAATACGTTAAGACATAGACAAACAACTTTCATGAAGGAACCTACCCCAAATTATGGCCAGAACCCATCCAACCAAGTGACTCTAGTTACTGTTTATGTTACTGTAGATATGGTCAATTCTGCAGATTGGCAATCCGGCCAGCTGTGGTTTTTGGACCATATCTAGAGCTAAAAAACTCCAAATGGAGTGATTCAAAAAAGGAAATTCAACTAGACAAAATAATGAACAACTTTCATGTTTGTCATTTCCTCAAATTCCCACTGCAACAGGGCCCAATGGAACAGTAAAGTTGGGTCTCAAAAACTGAAATTTCTGCCCTCTTAGAATTAAGTTGAGAAATGGAAATGGCAATCAATTCCAACAAGTTTTAAATACAAAATGTGGTATGTTTGGGGTGTTAAAACCAATACACCTATTTTCTATCCAAAATTCAATATTTTTGTTGATCAATGAGGTGAATAGTGACATCAAAACTTGAAATGCACAAATTGAAGAATTTAAAAGTTTCAAATGCCCTAGTATACCTAACATGATTGGTTTGGATAGTTTGGCATGCCAATAGGGTTCAGTTAGCAGTACTGCACATGGAAATATGCCATTCTGTGATTTTATGGCTTTTAGCCATTCTGACCTTGTATTGAGATTTGGCCTTGTGCCTGATGTATTTACAGCTTGTTAGCTGTTCTGTTGCACACCGGGAGATGCATATGTGACCGATGGTGTGACGGCCCGAGGTACTAGATACCCAGTGCCAGTTTACCCATTATCCAGTCCAGTCGTCTAGTGTAGGTTACTTGGGGCAACCAAATGAATAAAAGTGGACAAAGTAAATGATATACAAATACCAAACAAATAAAACATACACATTCACTACACATTTAATTTCTTACTATTTTCTTTTATTATATTATTGCACCACTAAGCATTATTGCTTAGCGCGTTGCTTTTGCCACGCGTAGGTACTGGAGATATAGATCGTGAGCCCAGTAGACCACGGTGGGTGAGTCCATCCTGCACTCTGCGATGTCCGTGTCACCTCAACTTCTGCAGTGCATTGGTAGGACACTAGGTGTCATTTTGACATTTTGTAACTTAATTTTGATTTTCTCATATGTAATTAAACTTGTGAAATGTATATTGAGGTTTATGTAAATTATGAAAATTGTATTTGTGAATGGAAAAGTAAATGGTTATTTATGATTTATATGTGATCATCACATGTGATGGATGATTGAGAATTGAAATTGAAATGTTGAGATCTTGATATTGAGTTTTGTGATGATATTGGAGTTGAGAATGAATGAATTTGTTTATTGGAAGTGTTTTTCACAGGTTCCGAAGGACTGTTTTCTCCATTTTTAGCCGGCACTCTGCCAGATTTTCTTTAAAATTTTCGGAACCTCAAATAAGTAATAATTTCGGTAAATGGCTTAAAATAAATTATATTTCACAAATTATATTCAAAAGCATAATATAAATCAATTAAGGTATATTAGAGTGTGCCAGTACACCGTGTGGCATTACTTACTTGGGTATACTATACACGGGTAAGGGGTGTCACATTTAGTGGTATCAGAGCACGGTTTATGCGTTTCTGGGCCTAGATTGAGTCCATACCATGCATTGCATTTGTAAGAGTCGAGGTGACACTAACGCAGATCTGATTGTCTTTGTTAAATAGGATATGGACCCTTCATCTCAGAGGGCAGTCGAGGAGGAAGTGGAGAGTCATGCTCCACTGCGGTGAGGCCTGGGGCATGAGAGAATCTGCTCCACCGGCTCAAGCGAGCTGCTCGGCCTCCACAGCCATATTCCAAAGAAATGGACGATTTCTTCAGACAAATGGCCGGGGTAATGCCAGCACCACCACCACCACTACCAGCTCCACAACAGAAATCACACCTGGAAAGGCTAAGAAAGTTTGGAGCTGTGGACTTCTATGGTAAGAGAGAAGATGACTCTGTTGCAGCCGAAAATTGATTGAATAGAATGGGCAGAGTTCTAAAACAACTCCACTGCACTCCAGAGCAAAACTTGGAAGCTGCCGTATCTCTGTTGCAAGATGATGCATATGAGTGGTGGGACACGGTATCCAGTGAAGTGCAGCTGTCAGAATTTGGGACTTCTTTCTCTCCGAATTCAAGAAGAAATATGTGGATCTTGTATACCTGGAAGAGAGAAGAAGAGAGTTTATTAACTTTGAGGCAGACAGTGTCGGTGGCGAATATGAGAAAGAATTTGTTCGATTGAGCCGCTATAGAAGGGAGATAGTCCCTAATGAAGCTGAAAGATGTAAGAGATTTGAAGAGGGACTAAATAACAACATCAAGATCCAGCTCAATGCCCTGGGAATCACAAAATTTACCAAGTTAGTGGAAGCTGCAATAAAGGTTGAAAAAGTAAGAATAAGTGAGCAGACCAGAAGGGAGAGACAGCAGAAGAGGGGACCGGGTCAGTCTAGCTCATCTCCTGCACCTGGGAAGAAGTTCAAGGGTCCTCCTGCACAGAGTTCAGGGCAACCACAAGGTCAGGGTCAGTCTCAGGGGCCCAGGCCACAGTTTACCCCTAGGAGAGGTCAGTCCACACCATCAGTGGGCAGCTCTCCAGGGATGGGGTTCAGGGGACCAGCCCCAGCATCTTCTGCATGTCCACACTGCCTGAAGTGGCACAAGGTGGAGTTTTGGAGAGTGGCGGTGCCTGCTAAGGTGTGGGTCAGCAGAGCATCGGTTGAAGAGGCTGTCCACGCAGAACTACTCTCTTTGCTCCAACACAAGCGACGCACTGCTCTGCACACGCAGAGGTAGAAAATCTGTAAATCGAGGCGGTTGGACCATCACGAGGCACTGCATCCGAGCGATGAGAGGCGGATAACAGACCACCTGCCAGAGTTTATGCCTTGAGAGCTCAGGAGGAGCAAGATGCCCTGGATGTCATCAGGGGTACGTTCTCCCTCTACAATACTCCTGTGCATGCATTGGTGGATCCAGGATCCACTCATTCATACATCTGCATCAACCTACCCGTAGAAAGGGGGATACTAGTAGGGGAAAGTGACCAAGACATTCTGGTCACTAATCCATTGGGTCACAGTGTGGTAGTGAACAAAGTGTACAAGGGTTACCCTTTAAGGATTCAGGGGTATGAATTCTTGGCAGACTTGATTGAGTTGCCCTTCCATGAGTTTGATGTGATTTTGGGAATGGACTGGTTGTCACGTTATCAGGCAATGGTTGATTGCAAATTGAAGAGAATTTCTTTGAAAACTCCTGAGGGTAATGAAATTACAGTTGTGGGGGAAAGGACAGATTTCTTATCCAATGTCATCTCAGCCACAGTTGCAAGAAGAATGATGAGAAAAGGCTGTGAAGCCTACCTAGCACATGTGGTGGATACTAGGCAGGCTAAGCCAAACCTGAGTGACATACCCACAGTGAGAGACATCCCAGAGGTATTTCCTGAAGAATTGCCTGGTTTGCCACCAGAAAGAGAAGTCGAATTTGCTATTGAGACACTGCCGGATACAGCACCAATATCTATTGCTCCTTATAGGATGGCACCCATAGAATTGAAGGAGTTGAAAACTCAGTTGCAAGAGTTGCTTGATAAGGGGTTTATACGCCCCAGTGTGTCACCATGGGGAGCTCCAGTGCTGTTTGTAAAGAAAAAGGATGGGACTTTGAGGCTATGCATCGATTCTGTGATTGAATAAAGTATCGTGAAGAACAAATATCCGTTGCCTAGAATTGATGATCTGTTTGATCGATTGAAGGGAAGCGAGTATTTTCTAAGATTGATCTCGGATCGGTATCATCGATTGAGGGTGAAGGATGTAGATGTGCCCAAGGCGCATTCGGGACCCGGTATGGGCATTATGAGTTTACGGTGATGCCCTTTGGCCTAACAAATGCACCATCTGCATTCATGGACCTTATGAACCGTATCTTCCATCCATACCTAGATCGGTTCGTAGTGGTCTTTATTGATGATATTTTAGTGTATTCCAAGACCAGGGAAGAACATGATGAGCATTTGAGGATTGTTCTATAAACCTTGAGAGAAAAGAAGCTGTATGCTAAGTTGTCCAAGTGTGACTTTTGGCTGAATGAAATTGTATTCCTTGGACACATAGTGTCGGTGATGGGATTAGGTGGATCCCAAGAAAATAGAAGCGATGATGGAATGGAAGCCTCCCGAGAATACAACCGAGTCGAAGCTTCTTGGGGCTATTTGGGTATTACTGAGAAGATTTGTGAAGGATTTTCCTAATAGCTGCTCCAATGACCAAGTTGTTACACAAGAATGTCGATTTGTTGGAATGACAAGTATCAGACCAGTTTGAGAAGTTGAAGGCTATGTTGTGAGGCACCGGTGTTAACAGCCGGTGTCGAGAAAGGACTTTGTGGTCTCTGATGATGCCTCACATAATGGGTTAGGGTGTGTATTGATGCAAGAGGGGAAGGTGGTCGCTTATGCTTCCAGACAGCTAAGGCCACATGAACAGAACTACCCTACCCATGATCTAGAACTTGCAGCAATTATCTTCGCACTGAAGATATGGAGGCATTACTTGTATGGTGAAAAGTGCTACATTTACACAGACCACAAGAGTCTGAAATACTTTCCAACCCAGAAGGAGCTCAACCTTAGATAGAGGCGATGGATTGAGTTCCTGAAGGATTATGACTGTGTAATTGACTACCATCCTGGGAAGGCAAATGTAGTTGCTGATGCTTTGAGCAGAAAATCCATGACAGCCTTGAGATCATTGAATGCCCGTCTATCTTTGATTCGAGATGGAGCTATTTTGGTTGAGTTGCAAGTGAGGCCGAACCTGCTACAGCTGATTTTAGATGGGCAAAAGGCAGATGAAAAGTTACTGGCTATTATAAGCAAAATCCTATAGGGAAAAGCAACTGACCATGAGGTGAAAGCAGATGGGTGTTTGTATTACAAAGGAAGACTGTTTGGACCAGATGATGGGGACTTGAAGGCAATTATTCTAAAAGAGGTACACACGGTGTATATGCTATGCACCGGGAAGTACAAAGATGTATCATGATCCAAGCTTGATTGGTGGCACAGTATGAAGAAGGACATAGGCGACTATGTGATTAAATGCTTGACATGTCGGCAAGTCAAGCGAACATCAAGTTCCATCGAGTTGCTACTGACTATACGCATAACTGAATGGAAATGGGATCGGGTCACCATGGATTTTGTAAGTGGTCTACCTCTCACTCGGAAGAAACATGATGCAGCATGGGTGATAGTTGATAGATTGACGAAGTCGACACACTTCTGCCCGATTAGACCGACTACTCACTAGAAGTTAGCGGTGTATATCGATGAGATAGTTAGGCATGGAATTCCACTTTCCATCATATCTGATCGAGACCCAAGGTTTACATCGAGATTTTGGAAGAAGTTGCATGAGTCCTTGGGTACACAACTCAATTTCAGCACAGCTTTCCATCCTCAGACGGATGGGCAATCCGAAAGAGTAATCCAGGTAAACAATTGAAACCAATGAAATAGAGACAAATATTGAACGAAATGATAACAATAACATGAAATATATGTCGTCCTTGAGGATATCTTTGAGGAGTTATGTCATTGAGTTTGAGGGAAGTTGGGATAGATACCTCCCACTGGCAGAATTTGCATACAACAATAGCTACCAAGCTAGTATCCAAATGGCCCCGTATGAAGCATTATATGGGAGGAAATGTAGAACTTGATGTCTTTGGACTGAATTGGGCGAAGACAAGTGGTAGGGCTGACACAGTGAAGCAGATCGAGGAGAAAGTGAAACTAATCAAAGCCAATCAAGGTTGCCTCGAGACGAGTAAATCTTATGCCGACCTGAAGAGAAAAGAAATAGAATATGTGGTTGGCGACAAAGTGTTCCTCAAGGTGTCACCGTGGAAGAAGGTATTGAGGTTTGGAAGAAAAGGTAAGTTAAGCCCTAGGTTCATTGGCCCATATGAAGTCATTGAACGTGTGGGTCCAGTGGCCTATAGGCTAGCTTTACCACCAGAGCTAGACAAGATCCACAATGTGTTCCACGTGTCTATGCTCAGAAGATACCGCTCAGATCCTTCACATGTCATCTCCAGGGAAGAAATTGAAATACAACCGGATTTGACATATGAAAAAGAACCTCTACGGATCCTAGCTCGGGAAGTAAAAGAATTAAAGAACAAGTAGATTCCACTGGTGAAAGTGCTTTGGAGGCACCACAACACCGAGGAGGAAACTTGGGAAAGTGAAGAAACGATGAGGCAACAGTTCCCTCAACTGTTTGCATCAGGTAAATTTCAAGGACGAAATTTAAATTAGAGGGGAAGAGTTGTAACACCCTCCCGGTAACTACTCTGTACATCCTACTGTTCCGGTGACCGGTGTCGGTCCGGACAGCTAGAATGTCAGGAAAAATTTTTAAACTAAAGTGAGGAACCATAATTAACTCAAATATTGATAAGAAAAATTTAGTAAAAATTTTAGAAATAAAATACAAACAAGTTAAACGAGCCGGTGCCCTAGCAATGGGTAACCAGAGGGAAGTTGCGGTTCTCGCAACGAGGAGCCCTAGACCTGGGGAAAAATTCATAAAATAATTTTTGGGACTCCAGAGAAGGGTCATTGAGGTTCCTATGGCATTAGAATGCCAAGAAAATACCTAGAAAAATTTTTCAATCGGTACAGACAATTTTGACCCGTTAAGCCAAACGGAGGGCATTTTGGTCATTTCGCCTTCAGAGGTGATTTTTGGCCAACTTGTCCAGTTGAGTAAATAATTAATATGAAATAAAATATGAATAAACAATACTAGAAATTAAATTGAAAATGAGTAGTGGAGGAAAGAAAAGAAAGTGAGGAAAAAGCTTATTTATGACATCATAGAGATGTCATTAAGAAAACTATGACCAATCACAATTAAGTAACCATTTGACTAACTAATAAAAGAGATAATTGAGACTAAAAAATAAAAGAAAAACCAGCAGCCACCTCTTTCCATTTTCAGCCGAAACCCTTGCCCATAGCCAACCTCCATTGCCAACTTCAATCAAAGCTTACTTTCTCCCTTCTTTTCACCATAAACCCTAAACCCCTTTCATTAAAAGTTGTCCACTCATCTTGGGAGAGTGTTTGGCAGCCTAGAAAGTGAAGGAAAGTGAAGATTTAACTTGGAAAAAATCTACCCTATTCAAGGTTAGTGCATTAGATACCTAGAACTCTTTATTTTTATGATTTGTAACTTGAATTGAGTAAGAATTGTAACTAAAATGAACAAGAATTATGTGTATACATACTATGAATTTTCGGCAGCCCTTGTGAAGGAATTATATTGATTTTTTTAATAAACTTAGAGTGGCTAGAAATGATGTTTAAGGTATGAATATGCATGGATGTTGAACTAGTATGCTAATTAAGGTTTATGTGTAATTTGAATTGGACATTAGGGTTTTGAGAAGTGAAAGATTGACTTGGCTTAGGAAATTGTTAGAGAACATTTTAATGGTCAATTAGTGACTATTTTAGGTAAGTTGAGCACAATTTGGACTGAAAAATAGGATTGCAAAGTGAAGATGTAGGTCTGCCTAGGACAAGTGCAGAGGGATCAAAATTCAGTCCACTTGGACTGCCATAACTTGGGCTGTGTTGGTCCAATTGGTGTTTGGCAAATTGGACATGAAACTAGGCCTATAATGTAACATTTTTTCTGAAGAAACCATGCCCAAAAGACCAAAACAAGAGGACCAAAACTTGGCCCCAATCCGGATACCCTGCAACTGATTCTGCAGAATGACCAAATGAACAGTAACTGTTCATTTGGCCATAACTCACTGTAGATTTGGTCAATTGACCTGAAATTTTTACAGAAACAAGTTAAGACATAGAAAAACAACTTTCATGAAGGAACCTACCCCAAATTATGGCCAGAACCCATCCAACCAAGTGACTCTAGTTACTGTTTATGTTACTGTAGATATGGTCAATTCTGCAGATTGGCAATCCGGCCAGCTGTGGTTTTTGGACCATATCTAGAGCTACAAAACTCCAAATGGAGTGATTCAAAAAAGGAAATTCAACTAGACAAAATAAGGAACAACTTTCATGTTTGTCATTTCCTCAAATTCCCACTGCAACAGGGCCCAATGGAACAGTAAAATTAGGTCTCAAAAACTGAAATTTCTGCCCTCTTAGAATTAAGTTGAGAAATGGAAATGGCAATCAATTCCAACAAGTTTTAAATACAAAATGTGGTATGTTTGGGGTGTTAAAACCAATACACCTATTTTCTATCCAAAAGTCAACATTTTTGTTGACCAATGAGGTGAATAGTGACATCAAAACTTGAAATGCACAAATTGAAGAATTTAAAAGTTTCAAATGCCCTAGTATACCTAACATGATTGGTTTGGATAGTTTGGCATGCCAATAGGGTTCAGTTAGCAGTACTGCACATGGCAATATGCCATTCTGTGATTTTATGGCTTTTAGCCATTCTGACCTTGTATTGAGATTTGGCCTTGTGCCTGATGTATTTACAGCTTGTTAGCTGTTCTGTTGCACACCGGGAGATGCATATGTGACCGATGGTGTGATGGCCCGAGGTACTAGATACCCAGTGCCAGTTTACCCGTTATCCAGTCCAGTCGTCTAGTGTAGGTTACTTGGGGCAACCAAATGAATAAAAGTGGACAAAGTAAATGATATACAAATACCAAACAAATAAAACGTACACATTCACTACACATTTAATTTCTTACTATTTTCTTTTATTATATTATTGCACCACTAAGCATTATTGCTTAGCGCGTTGCTTTTGCCACGCGTAGGTACTGGAGATACAGATCGTGAGCCCAGTAGACCACAAACTGGGTGAGTCCATCTTGCAGCTCTGCACAGTGTCCGTGTCACCTCAACTTCTGCAGTGCATTGGTAGGACACTAGGTATCATTTTGACATTTTATAACTTAATTTTGATTTTCTCATATGTAATTAAACTTGTGTAATGTATATTGAGGTTTATGTAAATTATGAAAATTGTATTTGTGAATGGAAAAGTAAATGGTTATTTATGATTTATATGTGATCATCACATGTGATGGATGATTGAGAATTGAAATTGAAATGTTGAGATCTTGATATTGAGTTTTGTGATGATATTGGAGTTGAGAATGAATGAATTTGTTTATTGGAAGTGTTTTTCACAGGTTCCGAAGAACTGTTTTCTCCATTTTTAGCCGGTACTCTGCCGGATTTTCTTTAAAATTTTCGGAACCTTAAATAAGTAATAATTTCGGTAAATGGCTTAAAATAAATTATATTTCACAAATTATATTCAAAAGCATGATATAAATCAATTAAGGTATATTAGGGTGTGCCAGTACACCATGTGGCATTACTTACTCGGGTATACTGTACACGGGTAAGGGGTGTCACAATCCCCATTTTCTCTAGTTTTGCAATCCTATCGTCTGCAATATGACCTAATCTTAAGTATCAAATATATTTTGAACTTGAGTTGATTTTCACCATGCCATTGCATCCATTTAGATCACTTGCATTCAATTTGTGTTTGTCATTATTATCCAAATAATAAAGGCCATCATTCATATAACACGAACTAACATATTTATTTCCAAAATAAATATTGCAAACATCATCTGTGACTTGAAATTCATAGCCATTTCTAGTCAAACTACATATAGAAATGATGTTCTTAAAAGCATCAGGTACATATAAAATATTATCCAAACACAAAACATACCCAGCATGTAAAAAGATTTAGATCCTATGGCTAAAGCTTCAACAGTTGAGCCATCGCCAATCCAAAGTTTAACATCTCGAGAACGCAAGCTGCTATTGTTTACTAGTTCCTGCATATCATAAGAAATGTGAAAACTGGCACCAGTATCTAAAACTCAAGCTGTAGATGAACTATGAGTATCTTCAGAATCTAAATAACAAGATATGGTCATACCTTCTTAAGGTGTATCCTTCTTGTCCTTCAGAGAAGCAAGATACCCTGGGCAATTCCTTTTCTAGTGCCCATCCTACTGGTAGTGGAAAAACTTTCCTTTGCCTCCATCAGCTTTAGTCTTCCCTTTCTGTTTAGCTATTTTCTTGGAAGGACCAAGAATTTGAGGTTTCTTTTTCTTATTGCCCTTCTTTTTATTGGACTTTCCAGCAGAAGAAGTTGTAATCAAAGCTACCTCTTTTCCTTTATTGCCCGGCATATTCTTTTGAGCAATAACCAGCATGTTGAGTAAACTAGCCAAGGTGCATTCCTGTTTAGTCATATGGAAATTTTTCACAAAATTTCCAAATGACTCAGGAAGGGACTGAAGAATCAAATCCATTTGCAGTTGAAAATCCATGTTAAAGTCAAGATGTTCTAGCTGCTCAATCAGCCGAATCATCTTGTGGATATGATCCCCAATATTCTGTGTAACACCCCTCACCCGACTACAGTGTAGCCGAGCAAAGTGTGCTACATTCGGTGCCGGAGCACCCTATCTTATCTTACTTTATTCCTTTCATATTTTGATCTCGTTATATTTTAATATTAATTATTCTTGACGGAGAAACCAGTGAGTTTCCCTATTTTATTACCAGTTGACGTATTTTACTATTTACCTGTTTGAAAATTTCAATAATATTTCCAAAATAAAATCTTATCCATGCTAATCATAATTATCTCATCAATCATTCTCATAATTTTCTCATAATTCACATCTCATTCATATAACTCAATTTCATAATCATTTCCATACATTTCCATTCGTACTCAATTCATATGTAAACATTCTCAATTTACATAAGCAAAATTTTCAAATTTCCTTAATTTACATAATTTACAAAATAATTACAAAATTTCATAATTTACATGATATACAAATTAATTACAATTTTCTAATTTATATTACAATATAAGAAATAATTAACATACACAAAATAAATGATATGCTTAATGTGAGCCCTATCTACA
This sequence comes from Hevea brasiliensis, assembly GCF_030052815.1. Lineage (NCBI taxonomy): Eukaryota > Viridiplantae > Streptophyta > Magnoliopsida > Malpighiales > Euphorbiaceae > Hevea > Hevea brasiliensis. Next base: position 448,260 of record NW_026614673.1, read on the forward strand.
TGCATTGCTGAGGAGGTGACAACCTTTGACACTCTGCAGATCTGAACTCTCAAAATTTCCAGTCAAACGTCCAGTGGGTTCTAGTTTCAGTACCTGCGCGAGGAAACAATTCCATCGCGCTAAGCATTGCTGCTTAGTGGTGCAATAATATAACAAGGAAATAATATACAAATAAAGATAGAAATAAAACATCATTCAAATAATTAAGATCTATTTATACTTCACATGCGGTTTCTAAAATTTAATATGTTTTATCCTAATTTAGTCTTCTTTGGAAGCGTTTATTTCGCCAATGTACAGTAATAATGTACAAGAAAAAAAAATGATCTGAAAATAATAAATTTATGCTTATATTATTATATAAGTCTCATTTGCAATATTTATTTATTTTATAATTTTCTTTGCTAATCTTTTAGCATTTTCCCAATACTTGCTAGGTTGTCTCAGATTATCTCATAATAAGTAAATTTTAATATCTGTCCAGTTCATTTCGATTCTTTCTAATAAATAACTATTCTAATTTATTTTAGGTCATCTTACTCATTTATTTTATTTAATTTCTAATATTTTAAATTGCTAATATTCTTAACTTATCTCAATAAATTTCACTGCCCAAGTAACCTATGACAGGCTGACTAAACTGGATAACGGGTCGTTGGCACTGGACACCTTGGTGCCTCGGGCCGTCATACCATGGGACGCAGAACGTCAACCACGTATGCAGTCAGTATGGCTAGAAAGCCATGATAACACATAATCGGGCGTAGAAGCCATGAATGTTGGCATAATGCCATGAATGTGGGCACAAAGCCATGAATACGGGCATAAAGCCATGAATACAGGCATAAAGCCTTTCGCAGTACTGCTAAAACAATACCCTATTGGCATGCCAAACTATCCAATCTGACACACATGTCTAGGCAATACAAGGGCACATAATATCATTAAATATTAATATATTGTGTTTTATGACATCATTATTTCATGATACATTTCAGTTATAGTTCATACATTCATTTGATCATTTATAGGATCACAATTCACATCAATTATCCTTTTATACCATTGTACTCAAAATACTTCTCCTCTCTACAATAATGAGAACTAATGTCTCATTCATACATTAATATGGTTCATTTATTCATTCATTATGTTATTCATATTGATCACAATTCTAAACAATGGTTCGCATGTACCATTGTATTCAAAACATTTTTTTTCCTTTCTCATTTATACATTCAAGAATCTACCTATGTAATTACAAATTTTATATTTCAAGTTGAGTTACTAATATTTTATGAATTCCATTTGTGATGGGCACATAAGCCCTAACTATCTATTCACATCAATTAGGTGACTTATTTTTCATGTTTCAAGTAATCCATGAATATTTCATGGATTTCAAATTTATGGCCTTAATTTCTTTTTTAACAATTTTGACTAGGATGCATAGTCCACATTCGTCATACAATTCTAAGCATTTAAGCTTAGAATTGGTTCTAGATCTTCATCTTAATTTACTAATCATTTTGATTACTATTCACCTTACTAGTCAACCAAAATGTTGACTTTTTTTTACTTAATGGATATATTAATTCTAATTACACCAAGATCCCACATTTTGAGTTTTACATTTGCTAGTATTAATTGCCAATTGCAATTTAAAGTCCCCTAGATGCATTTCTAAATTTTCAGTTTTTACTACCTAAGTTTACTATTCCATTGGACAATTTTAGAGTGGAAACTGGGCTAACCTTTCTCTCTTGATGGGAACCTAAATCACAATTGACACTTTTATCACATTTATTCATTCAACAATCTATTCACGTAAGTACATTTCATATTTCAAGTTTTGGTGTCACTATTCACTTTATTAGTCAACAAAAACGTTGACTTTTGGATAGAAAATAGGTGCATTAGTTTTAACACTCCCCATGTACCACATTTTACATTTAAAATTTGTTGGAATTGAGCACTCATATCATTTCTAAACTTAAAACCAAGAGGGCAGAATTTTCAGTTTTTGAAGCCTAACTTTACTATTCCATTAAGCACTGTTGCAGTGAGAATTTGAGGAAATGGTAAACATGAAAATTGTTCCTTATTTTGTCTAGTTGAATTTAGTTTTTTGAATCACTCCATTTGGAGTTTTGTAGCTCCAGATATGGTCCAAAAACCACAACTGGCCGGATTGGAAAAACTGCAGAATTACCAAATCTACAGTACAATGAATAGTGACTGTGACTGCCATTTGGGTTAGGTTCTGGTCATAATTTGAGGTAGGTTTCTTCATGAAAGTTCTTTTTCTAGGTCTTAACTTGTTACTATAAAAATTTCAGGTCAATTGACCATTTCTACAGTGAGTTATGGCCAAATAAACAGTTACTGTTCATTTGGTCATTCTGCAGAATTGGCTTGTAGGATACCCGGATTGGGGCCAACTTTTGGTCCACTTGCTTTGGTCTTTTGGGCATGGTTTCTTCAGCAAAAATGTGCCATTATAAGTCTAGTTTCATATCCAATTGGCCAAACACCAATTGGACCTACATAGCAAAAGTTATGGCTGTCTAAGTGGGCTAGAATCACAGCCTCATTGCTGCTGTCACTAGGCAGCCTACACATTTCACTTTGCCATGCATTAGCTCACTTCAAATTATGATTAACTTGCCTCAAATGGTCACTAATTGACCATTAGAATGTCCACTCACAATTTCATAAGCAAACCCTAATTTTTGTTCAAGTCTCCAATTTCTCAAAGTTTAATTTATACATTAACTTACAATTTCAACTTAAATCATGTCCTTAAACATGAATTGAGTGAGAGAGTATAAATTAGGCACTAACCTTAGGAGGGCAGAATTTTCCCTTCACTTTCTTTAATTATCTTAGCAGCCAAACACTCTAGCAAGGTTGGGTGATAAATTTTTGTGAAGGACTTTATAGAATTTGGGGTGAGAAATCAAGGGATTGAAGGTATGAAAAAATGAGAGTTATGGAGGAAGAAGGAGAGAATTTCGGCTGGCTAAAGAGGAAGGATAAAAACCAGAAATTTTTGGTCCACTTTCCCTCTTTTAATTGTTTTAAGAAAGCTTGTTAAATGGTGATTGGTGGGAGGTATGTTAATGACATCATGTGATGTCATTATTCCAATTTTCTTTCATTTTTCTTTTCTTTTCTTTTCTACTCATTTTCAATTCAATTTTCAACAATATTTATTCACATTTTAGATCAAGATAATTATTTACTTAACTGGAAAAGTCGGCCAAAAATCACCTCTGAAGGCGAAATGACCAAAATGCCCTCCGTTTGGCTTAACGGGTCAAAATTGTCTGTACCGATTGAAAAATTTTCCTAAATATTTTCTTGGCATTCTAATGCCATAGGAACCTCAATGACCCTTCTCTGGAGTCGCAAAAATTATTTTATGAATTTTTTCCCAGGTCTAGGGCTCCTAGTTGCGAGAACCGCAACTTCCCTCTGGTTACCCATCGCTTGGGCACCGGCTCATTTGACTTAATTGTATTTTATTTCTAAAATTTTTACTAAATTTTTCTTATTAATATTTGAGTTAATTATGGTTCCTGACTTTAGTTTAAATATTTTTCCAGACATTCTAGCTGTCCAGGATGACACAGGTCAGACGATGAGAATGTACGAGTTGCTCTGGGAGGATGTTACAACTCTTCCCCTCTTATTTAAATTTCGTCCTCGAAATTTACTGGGTGTAGGTATCTAAGATAATTCTTTTATCTTTCTATTGCTCCCTCTGTCTACTTCTTTTATATATATGGTACCATTTAGTCTTTCCGAATATATCATTATACACTTAGGCATATCATAAAGGAAATACTTTACCTCAAATTCACATCTGGGGCTTCTTGCTCCTTTCCGGCTTGGGTGACATTTGGAAGCAGTGTTACTGTTGTACTTGGTCCTTCCACGACCTCTGTCTGGGTTCGTGGTAAATTCCTCTTAGGACAATCTTTCAGATGATGGTCTATGGCCCCATATCTAAAACAGGCTCCAGTCAATCCCCTACATTCACCTTTATGCCACTTGTTACAATGGCCACATTTTCTTGCTAATCCTGGCGCACTCACTACTAGTGTTTCTGGTTGATCTCTTCTGGGTATAGGCTTAGGTCTAGATCTCTTACTTTGATCAGATGTCTGACTTGACTGTTCTCTCGGCCTCTTATTACTAGACTGTCCAAATTTCCTCTTTTGCTGATCATCACTCCTCTTCCGTTCCTCTTCATAAACACAGCTAATATATTTCTTTCTGAACTCTATCAGAAAGAATTCCCAAGTTACGTCGGCTGGTGGCACTACCTTGGTTATGACATCCCACCACCGATATGCAGCTTCTTGTAATAATGAAATTGCACACTCCAAACTCTGTTCTGGTGTGCAATGGAGCTGCTGTAGGACTCTTTTAGTCCTTTCTAACCAATACTCAGCCGCTGCAGAATCGTCTTCCTTTCTACCATTGAAATCTACAGCTCCATATTTCCTAATTTTTCCTAGAGGTGATTTCTGCTGAGACAGTGGTGGAATAACCCCAGTCATCTGTCGAAAGAATCCAGTCATCTGCTCAAACAAGGCCTGTTGGGGTTGTACAGGCACCTCTTGCACTGGTGGAGCAGGATCTCCCCGATTTCCAATATCACTTCCAGTCGGGATACGACTTACTACTTCTTCTTCTACTGCCCTCTGCGATTCTGAGTCCATACCTTAACCTAAAATAACCAAGAAAACAGATCTGCATTAGTGTCACCTCAACTCATATGAATGCAATGCATGATATGCAATCTATCTAGGTCCAGAAACGCCTAAACCGCGCTCTGATACCAATAAATGTAACACCCCTCACCCGACTACAGTGTAGCCAAGCAAAGTGTGCTACATTCGGTGCCAGAGCACCCTATCTTATCTTACTTTATTCCTTTCATATGTTGATCTCATTATATTTTAATATTAATTATTCTTGACGGAGAAACCAGTGAGTTTCCCTATTTTATTACGATTAGCGTATTTTACTATTTACCTGTTTGAAAATTTCAATAATATTTCCAAAATAAAATCTTATCCATGCTAATCATAATTATCTTATCAATCATTCTCATAATTTTCTCATAATTCACATCTCATTCATATAACTCAATTTCATAATCATTTCCATACATTTCCATTCGTACTCAATTCATATGTAAACATTCTCAATTTACATAAGCAAAATTTTTCAAATTTCCTTAATTTACATAATTTACAAAATAATTACAAAATTTCATAATTTACATGATATACAAATTAATTATAATTTTCTAATTTATATTACAATATAAGAAATAATTAACATACACAAAATACATGATATGCTTAATGTGAGCCCTATCTACATGCATTGCTGAGGAGGTGACAACCTTTGACACTCTGCAGATTTGAACTCTCAAAATTTCCATCAAACGTCCGGTGGGTTCTAGCTTGATGCACTGCGAGGAAACAATTCCATCGCGCTAAGCATTGCTGCTTAGTGGTGCAATAATATAACAAGGAAATAATATACAAATAAAGATAGAAATAAAACATCATTCAAATAATTAGGATCTATTTATACTTCACATGCGGTTTCTAAAATTTAATATGTTTTATCCTAATTTAGTCTTCTTTGGAAGCGTTTATTTCGCCAATGTACAGTAATAATGTACAAGAAAAAAAAATGATCTGAAAATAATAAATTTATGCTTATATTATTATATAAGTCTCATTTGCAATATTTATTTATTTTATAATTTTCTTTGCTAATCTTTTAGCATTTTCCCAATACTTGCTAGGTTGTCTCAGATTATCTCATAATAAGTAAATTTTAATATCTGTCCAGTTCATTTCGATTCTTTCTAATAAATAACTTTCTAATTTATTTTAGGTCATCTTACTCATTTATTTTATTTAATTTCTAATATTTTAAATTGCTAATATTCTTAACTTATCTCAATAAATTTCACTGCCCAAGTAACCTATGATAGGCTGACTAAACTGGATAACGGGTCGTTGGCACTGGACACCTTGGTGCCTCAGGCCGTCATACCATGGGACGCAGAACGTCAACCACGTATGCAGTCAGTATGGCTAGAAAGCCATGATAACACATAATCGGGTGTAAAAGCCATGAATGTTGGCATAATGCCATGAATGTGGGCACAAAGCCATGAATACGGGCATAAAGCCATGAATACAGGCATAAAGCCTTTCGCAGTACTGCTAAAACAATACCCTATTGGCATGCCAAACTATCCAATCTGACACACATGTCTAGGCAATACAAGGGCACATAATATCATTAAATATTAATATATTGTGTTTTATGACATCATTTTTGCATGATACATTTCAGTTATAGTTCATACATTTATTTGATCATTTATAGGATCACAATTCACATCAATTATCCTTTTATACCATTGTACTCAAAATACTTCTCCTCTCTACAATAATGAGAACTAATGTCTCATTCATACATTAATATGGTTCATTTATTCATTCATTATGTTATTCATATTGATCACAATTCTAAACAATGGTTCGCATGTACCATTGTATTCAAAACATTTTTTTTCCTTTCTCATTTATACATTCAAGAATCTACCTATGTAATTACAAATTTTATATTTCAAGTTGAGTTACTAATATTTTATGAATTCCATTTGTGATGGGCATATAAGCCCTAACTATCTATTCACATCAATTAGGTGACTTATTTTTCATGTTTCAAGTAATCCATGAATATTTCATGGATTTCAAATTTATGGCCTTAATTTCTTTTTTAACAATTTTGACTAGGATGCATAGTCCACATTCGCCATACAATTCTAAGCATTTAAGCTTAGAATTGGTTCTAGATTTTCATCTTAATTTACTAATCATTTTGATTACTATTCACCTTACTAGTCAACCAAAATGTTGACTTTTTTTTACTTAATGGATATATTAATTCTAATTACACCAAGATCCCACATTTTGAGTTTTACATTTGCTAGTATTAATTGCCAATTGCAATTTAAAGTCCCCTAGATGCATTTCTAAATTTTCAGTTTTTACTACCTAAGTTTACTATTCCATTGGACAATTTTAGAGTGGAAACTGGGCTAACCTTTCTCTCTTGATGGGAACCTAAATCACAATTGACACTTTTATCACATTTATTCATTCAACAATCTATTCATGTAAGTACATTTCATATTTCAAGTTTTGGTGTCACTATTCACTTTATTAGTCAACAAAAACGTTGACTTTTGGATAGAAAATAGGTGCATTGGTTTTAACACTCCCCATGTACCACATTTTACATTTAAAATTTGTTGGAATTGAGCACTCATACCATTTCTAAACTTAAAACCAAGAGGGCAGAATTTTTAGTTTTTGAAGCCTAACTTTATTGTTCCATTAAGCACTGTTGCAGGGGGAATTTGAGGAAATGGTAAACATGAAAGTTGTTCCTTATTTTGTCTAGTTGAATTTCTTTTTTTGAATCACTCCATTTGGAGTTTTGTAGCTCCAGATATGGTCCAAAAACCATAACTGGCCGGATTGGAAAAACTGCAGAATTACCAAATCTACAGTACAATGAATAGTGACTGTGACTGCCATTTGGGTTAGGTTCTGGTAATAATTTGGGGTAGGTTTCTTCATGAAAGTTGTTTGTCTAGGTCTTAACTTGTTGATGTAAAAATTTCAGGTCAATTGACCATTTCTACAGTGAGTTATGGCCAAATAAACAGTTACTTTTCATTTGGTCATTCTGCAGAATTGGCTTGCAGGATACCCGGATTGGGGCCAACTTTTGGTCCACTTGCTTTGGTCTTTTGGGCATGGTTTCTTCAACAAAAATGTGCCATTATAAGTCTAGTTTCATATCCAATTGGCCAAACACCAATTGGACCTACACAGCCAAAGTTATGGCTGTCTAAGTGGGCTGGAATCACAGCCTCATTGCTACTGTCACTAGGCAGCCTACACATTTCACTTTGCCATGCATTAGCTCACTTCAAATTATGATTAACTTGCCTCAAATGGTCACTAATTGACCATTAGAATGTCCACTCATAATTTCATAAGCAAACCCTAATTTTTGTTCAAGTCTCCAAGTTCTCAAAGTTTAATTTATACATTAACTTACAATTTCAACTTAAATCATGTCCTTAAACATGAATTGAGTGAGAGAGAGTATAAATTAGGCACTAACCTTAGGAGGGCAGAATTTTCCCTTCACTTTCTTTAATTTTCTTAGCAGCCAAACACTCTAGCAAGGTTGGGTGATAAATTTTTGTGAAGGACTTTATAGAATTTGGGGTGAGAAATCAAGGGATTGAAGGTATGAAAAAATGAGAGTTATGGAGGAAGAAGGAGAGAATTTCGGCTGGCTGAAGAGGAAGGATAAAAACCAGAAATTTTTGGTCCACTTTCCCTCTTTTAATTGTTTTAAGAAAGCTTGTTAAATGGTGATTGGTGGGAGGTATGTTAATGACATCATGTGATGTCATTATTCCAATTTTCTTTCATTTTTCTTTTCTTTTCTTTTCTACTCATTTTCAATTCAATTTTCAACAATATTTATTCACATTTTAGATCAAGATAATTATTTACTTAACTGGACAAGTCGGCCAAAAATCACCTCTGATGGCGAAATGACCAAAATGCCCTCCGTTTGGCTTAACGGGTCAAAATTGTCTGTACCGATTGAAAAATTTTCCTAAATATTTTCTTGGCATTCTAATGCCATAGGAACCTCAATGACCCTTCTCTAGAGTCCCAAAAATTATTTTATGAATTTTTCCCCGGGTCTAGGGCTCCTAGTTGCGAGAACCGCAACTTCCCTCTGGGTTACCCATCGCTTGGGCACCGGCTCATTTGACTTAATTGTATTTTATTTCTAAAATTTTTACTAAATTTTTCTTATTAATATTTGAGTTAATTATGGTTCCTGACTTTAGTTTAAATATTTTTCCGGACGTTCTAGCTGTCCGGACCGACACCGGTCACCAGAACAGTAGAATGTATGGAGTTGCTACCAGGAGGATGTTACATTCTGTCCCTCAGACATCCTCATGCGGAATAGCTGTCTAGATATCTCATACCTAGCATTCCTACTATGCTCACCATACAACTCTTGTAGGTGAAGGAGGATCTCACTCGCACTCTGCATGTTCTCATGCTGCTTTTGTAACTCATTACTCATAGAAGCAAGCATGTAACACTTGGCTCTCATATCATGCTCCTTCCACTTGTTCAAAGTTTCATGTTCCTCTTGAGTGGCCTCTGGAGGTAAGGGACCAGGAACATTTGAGTCTAGAACATATCCTATATGTTCAAGGTTCAGGACAAGTTTCAAATTTCTTAGCCAATTAGAGAAATTAGGTCCTGTCAACCTATTGCGATCAAGTATGCTTGCAAGGATATTGGATGGTGGTGGTTGTGGTGTGCTCATTATTATTAGAAATTTAACTATAGAAAATAACCAGATTAATTAGCAAATGTATCATGTATTTAACCAAAACAATTATGGTCTTTTAATCAAATTGGTCCTCCCACTAACTTAGCGAATCCCACACTTCCAAAGTAGAAAACAGAAATCCTAGTTGGATGGATTTCTAGTGGGGGATTGAATTCTTATAATTCTATTGATCATCCTCAGGTACATCCAGTATTGGAATTACAATAAACTATAAGTGAGCAACTCTTTGCCCATCACATTTCATGTGAGGTTCAATCCTTTTACCTAGCCCCTAATGCTCAAAATCTCAGGCACATCCATTATTGACTTATCTTGCATTAGTTAAGTTGATCCCATTGAGCCAGTAAACATGCAAATAATTTTAATGTCCTCAGGCACATCCATTATTAGCCATCAAACCATTTACATATTTACAACATCTCATGCTTAACAATTATTCTTAAGAAAATCTCTTAAATTAATTGCATCATATGCAAGTATTCAAAATTTCTTAAAATAATTGCCTCAATGGAGGGCCCATGTTATAATTGCTTTAATTATACCATTTCCAACTTAATCATTTGTTTGGAAGATTTTGTGGTTGTCCTAATTACTATTATGGTCTCACTTTGCACATTATCATTTAGCATGCATATATCATATACTTGCATACAATCCCATACATCTCATGCATTCATGGATAAACAATAAATATGGTATGATCATGGACTTTCTAAGGGATTCAATTCTGAGCTACCAAGAATTGAATCAGGGCATTCCTAGGTGCATTTCATTCATTCATTCATATTACAAGAGTTGCTGAAGGAGTACATAATCAACACTTGATCTGAAATTCCTCCCACTGGTCCCACCAATGCTCTTGACCTCCTTGATCTTCTTGCAATCCAATTACATAGTAATCCTTGGCATACCAAGGCGAATTTACAAGAACTAAATAAATGAATTACAACCCAAAAATTATTACAACCTTTATAATACATGCCACCAAAATAAATTAAAATAAATTAATTAATTTACAACCCAAAGAAACATAAAAGAAATAAATCCAATCACATTAGTCTTTTATTGTCCATGATCATCCATCATGCATATCACTATTTAACAATTAAATAAAACATACATACTTAAATTAAATTGAATATCTCATATTCAACTTAAAAATCCAGATTTGAATATGATTCAAACAAATTTAAAAATTTAGATTTGAATCACATTCAAACAAATTTAAAAATTCAAATTTGAATTAAAATTTAATTGTGTGATTAAAACACCTAATTAAATATTTTGATTAGTAATGGGCCTAATTATGGGCCTTAAAACCAAGCCCACATTAAAGCCCAAAAGCCATGCGCATGGTTGGATGCACCAAATCATGCACACCAATGGTGTTCTCCTTCATGCCGCCACCTATTCTTTACAACCAGCAATGAATCAAACATCTCATGATCAAATCACACAATTAAATCATATATTCAACAATCTAAATGGCAAATATAGTGGCTCTGATACCAATTAAAGGAGCGGAAGCATGAAAAATATAAGTTTAGAACATGCATTATATAGTGGCAAATATAATTTTCTTCTAGGGACTCATGCATCATGTAAGATTCATTATTTACCTAATTGATTTCAATGTTAAACAGTATATTAAAACACTTTTAATATGTTTTTGGATCTACAATTACCATTTAAGATTTTAGAATTAACAGATTAATTCATTAGAACCTTAGATTAATTCAAGAACATGTGCACTAACCTTTTGAGGCACTATAGTTGTGTTTGGTACCTTTGGGAAGCACCTAGGACACCAAATGTTGTCCCCCTAGCTTGTCCACACCAAGATCACCAATGGCAGCCCCTTGAATAGCTTCTCAAGCCTTTCCAATCAATTAGAAATTCAAGTTTTGTATTTAGAGAGATTACAGATGTATATAGGACACTAGAAATGATTTCTAGGAATTTTAATTCAAAAGAATGTTGGTAGTTCTCTTTGAATTAATAAGAGATGAAGAAGAAGAGAGGAAGATGAAGACAAGGTGGCAGCACCTTTTTTGAGAAAATTAGATTTTCTATTTTTTCTTTCATCCTTTCCCTTATATAGCTAGGTCATCACTTAAAACCCTTGCCACATGTCATCTTCTGATTGGCTCTTAGTTTAATTGACCCAATAACATTATGCTAAGTCTCAAACTTAGATTTAATCTTGACTTTGATCATCTTACACGATTAAAAGACAAATGGTAAGCTTATGTGTAATGCCATGTGTCAACATCTCATGGTGCCACATATCACCCTATGAAATGATCAAAATACCCTTGTGTCTTAATTTTGAGTTCTCAATCCAAAATAATTATTTCTCTTCTTCTAATCAATTTATATCAAATATAAATGAATTACTTAATATCTATTAATTGATATATCATAATTAAATTCATATTTAAATACTTTAAATATAAATTTAACTTATACTATACATCCAATAACCTAGATTTAGTTTCAAGCCATGCTAGGGACTTTGCAATCTAATTGCAAACCAAACCTATTTAATTAATCAATTAAACTCTTTACCCAATTAATTAAATCACATTTAACTTGGTGATTACTTGTGTATGTGTGTGACTCACTAGGCTCATCACTAATTGGCAATGAGATGTGATATCAACTCTTAATATCATCAAAACTCTTTCTTACCATAAATGATTTCTCTAAATCATTTCATGCACCTCATAGACCATGGTTAACACCTAGCATAGCATGCCATGGCCACCCAATTAGTAATAAGGTTTACCTTTAACGAGCCTATAATCATATGTTACCATGCACTAGAATCTCTCTGTTACAAAATCCCAATTCATGCTGGAATCATGGTTTATGTCAAACCCCATTTGCTATGAATATTATGCTCTCTTTTAATTCTAGTTCTTGATTAAAAAGATTTTCTCATTAGAAAATCTTTTCTAATTAAATCTATCTGTCCTGGCCAAAAACTTGAAACATCAAGAACAATTAAATGAATATAGGATTTTATCCCTATTTACTTGGGGTAACAGATTCCATCTTGATCAACACCTACCTCCATATATAACTAGTAGGAGCCAACACATGCCTATATACCCATACACAGTACAAGTATGAAAGTAGTATCAAACTCAAACTCAAACCACCTATATACAAGATAACTGTGTTATCTCAGGTCTAAAGATTATATGCACTAGTATGATTTATGACAATACATTGACAAGAGTAAACTCCATGTGCTTGTCATAAATGTCATTGGTTCGGCCTACTTATCATGCATAAGTGCCTATCATGTTTGTTATATAGCATGAGACTCACCATTCCATCTTATTTATATCTCATATAAATACATAAGGAATAAACATGAATACAATCTTTTTGGATAAGTCATGTCCTGTGTGAAGTATCCTCAATTGTGAACCAATTTATGATACTTTTTACTAGAAATACTGTCACTCATATTCTTAACAACTTAAGAATAGAATTTCTAACAAAATATCAATGGACCTTTTCTATTACACATAAATATATTATGTAAACGGAAAATTGAAAATGCCTTTTTATTAATAAAATATGTACAAGATACATACTAAATGATATGCTCTAGGGCATACTATTAACATTATGACTACCCAATTAGTAATGAATTATATCTCCAATCTATAAACCTTTATTCATGCATGCTATGCACTAGAATCTCTCCTTTATAAAATTTAAATTCTAGCTAGAGTCATAGTTTATGTCAAATTCTAATTGCATTGAATTATATGTTCTCTTTTAATTCTAGTTCTTGACTAATTAGACTTCCTTGTCAGAAACTCTTTTCTGGCTAAGTCTATCTGTCCTGGCCATGAGCTTAAAACATGAAAAATTATAAAATGAATATATGATTTTATCCCTATTTACTTAGGGTAACGAATTCCATCTTGATTGACACCCATCTCCATATATAACTAGTAAGAGCCAATACATGCCCATATACCCATACATAGTATGAGTGTGAAAGCAGTATCAAACTCAAACCACCTATATATAAGATAACTATACTATCTCAGGTCAAGGGATTAAATGCACTAGCATGACCTTTATGACATTGCATTGACAAGAGTAAACTCTATGTGCATGTCATAAGTGTCATTGGTTCGGCCTACTCATCATATGAGTGTCCACCATGTTTGTTACTGAAGGAGCGAAAGCATAAAAAATACAAGTTTATATCATTGAAATTCAAAATTTTTCATCTAGGGTCACATGCTTCATGCAAGATTTATTTTTATCTATTTGATTTCAATGATAAACAGCATATTAAAACCCTTTTAATATATTTTTGAATCTACATTTGCCATTTAAGATGTTAGAATTAACAGATTAATTCATTAAAACCCTATATTAGATCAAGAACAAGTGCACTAACATTTTGATGCATTGTAGTGTGTTTGGCACCTTTAATATGCGTCTTTAGGACACCAAATGTTGTCTCTCTAGCTTGTCCACACCAAGATCACCTATGGCAACCCTTGAACAGCTTCTAAAGTTTTTTTTATGAATTAGAAAATCAAGTTTTACCTTTTGAGAGATTACAGATGTAAATTGGACACTAGAAATAATTTCTAGTATTTTTAATTCAAGAGATTGTTTGCTAATCTCTTTGAATTGATAAGAGATGAAGAAGAAGAGAAGGGAGAACAGCGAAGGGTGGTGGCACAAAGAGATGAATGGCAGCTTGTATTTTTGTTCTTTCTTCCTTACACTTATATAACTAGGTCACCACTTAAAACCCTTGCCACATGTCACCTTCTGATTGGCTCTAGGTTTAATTGAGCCAATCACATCGTGCCAAGTGTCAAACCTATATTTAATCTTGACTTTGATCATCTTACATGATTAAAAGACATATGGCAAGCTTATGTGTAGTGCCATGTGTCACCATCTCATGGTGCCACATATCACCCTGTGAAATGACCAAAATACCCCTGTGTCTTAATTTTGAGTTCTCAACCCAAAATAATTATTTCTCTTCTTCTAATCAATTTATATCAAATATAAATTAATTAATTAATCTCTATTAATTAATTTCTCATTAATTAAATTCATATTTAAACACTTTAAATATAAATTTAACTTATATTATATATCCAATAACCTAGATTTGGTTTCAAGCCATGCTAGGGACTTTGCAATCTAATTGCAAATCAAACCTATTTAATTTGGTGATTACTTGTGTATGTGTTTGACTCACTAGGCTCATCACTAATTGGCAATGAGATATGATATCAACTCTTAATATTATCAGAACTCTATCTTACCATAAATGATTTCTCTAAATCATTTTATGCAGCTCATAGACTATGGTTAACGCCTAGCATAGCATGCCATAGCCACCCAATCAATAATAAGGTTTACCTTAAATGAACCTATAATCATATGTTACCATGCACTAGAATCTCTCTGTAACAAAATCCCAATTCGAGCTGGAGTCATAGTTTATGTCAAACCCCATTTGCTATGAATTTATGTTCTCTTTTAATTTCAGTTCTTGATTAAAAGATTTTCTCATCAGAAACTCTTTTCTGATTAAATCTATCTGTCCTGGCCAGGAACTTGAAACATCAAGAACAATTAAATAAACATAGGATTTTATCCCTATTTACTTAG
The DNA here is from genome assembly GCF_030052815.1 of Hevea brasiliensis. NCBI lineage: Eukaryota > Viridiplantae > Streptophyta > Magnoliopsida > Malpighiales > Euphorbiaceae > Hevea > Hevea brasiliensis. Next base: position 463,443 of record NW_026614673.1, read on the forward strand.
GATAACAGATTCCATCTTGATCAACACCTACCTCCATATATAACTAGTAGGAGCTAACACATGCCTATATACCCATACACAGTACAAGTACGAAAGCAGTATCAAACTCAAACCACCTATATACAAGATAACTATGCTATCTCAGGTCTAAAGATTATATGCACTGATATGATTTATGATAATACATTGACAAGAGTAAACTCCATGTGCTTGTCATAAATGTCACTGGTTCGGCCTACTTATCATGTATAAATGCCTATCATATTTGTTATATGGCATGAGACTCACCATTCCATCTTATTTACATCTCATATAAATAACTTGGGAACAAACATGATTACAATCTTCTGGATAAGTCACGTCCTTATTATGAAGTATCCTCGATTGTGAACCTATTTATGATACTTTGTGCTAGAAATACTGTCACTCATATTCTTAACAACTTAAGAATAGAATTTCTAACAAAATATCAATGGACTTTTTCTATTACACATAAATATATTATGTAAACGGAAAAGTGAAAATGCCTTTTATTAATAAAACATGTACATACTACTAACAGTTACATGGCATGAGACTCACAATTCCATCTTATTAGTATCTCGTACTAATCCATGGATACAAACATGAATGATAATCTTTCTGGATAAGTCATGTCCCTTATAAAGTATTCTAGATTGTGAACCATATTTATAATACTTGTGCAAGCATGTACTGTCACTCATATTCTTAACATCTTAAGAATATAACTTCTAATCAAGTATTAAAGGACCTTTTCCATTACACATAAACCATTTATATAAACAGAAAAGAATAATTACCTTTTGTTGATAAATAATTATTTATAAGATACAAATAAAGGATATGCTTTAGGGCATACTACTAACACTAAGTTGTCCTAGTTCCTCTCTGAAGGCACCTAAGGTGTATTTTAATTAATCTGAACTCTACTTTCATGGTGATCAATCTTAATTAAAACCTTTAAGATCTTTGATTAATTGTGAAATTCCATAAAGGATTTCAGCCTATCTCTAGGTCAGATTTCCTAGGTTAAAAATTTTGATTTCTAATGCTAATTTTCACTTTTCAGTTCATCCACTAATATCTTATATCATGAATTTGGGTACCAATACATAGCATGCATTAAAAACACAAAATATAAAATCAAAGCACAAAGCTCAATTTCATTAATTAAACTTAGTATGTATCCAAAATAGAAATTAAAAGTACTACTTTCCTAATTCTAAAATTAAAGAAACTACTCACTCATGATGAGTTTAACAAACATATTGTATTTAAAGCAAAAGAACATAAAAGCAATATGAAGAATTAAAACAAAAGAACTTAAAAAAAAAGATTCTGTAACTTTGGGCTTGTGGAACTTTAACTGAAAGATCTCCTCCTTGGTACTGATGTAGTTCTCCTTCAAATGGCTTGAAAAAACCAGGGTTTGCCTATTAGTAGTATGCCCTAGAGCATATCATTTAGTATGTATCTTATACATATTTTATTAATAAAAGACATTTTCACTTTTCCGTTTACATAATATATTTATGTGTAATAAAAAAGGTCCATTGATATTTTGCTAGAAATTCTATTCTTAAGTTGTTAAGAATATGAGTGATAGTATTTCTAGCACAAAGTATCATAAATTGGTTCACAATCGAGGATACTTCACAATAAGGACATGACTTATCCAGAAAGATTGTAGTCAATGTTTGCTCCCAAGTTATTTATATGAGATGTAAATAAGATGGAATAGTGAGTCTCATGCCATATAACAAATATGATAGGCACTTATACATGATAAGTAGGCTGAACCAGTGACATTTATGATGAGCACATGGAGTTTACTCTTGTCAATGTATTGTCATAAATCATATCAATGCATATAATCTTTAGACCTGAGATAGCACAGTTATCTTGTATATAGGTGGTTTGAGTTTGATACTGCTTTCATACTTATACTGTGTATAGGTATATGGGCATGTGTTGGCTCCTACTAGTTATATATGGAGGTAGGTGTGGATAAAGATGGAATCTGTTCCTCTAAGTAAATAGGGATAAAATCCTATGTTCATTTAATTGTTCTTAATGTTTCAAGTTCTTGGCTAGGACAGATAGATTTAATCAGAAAAGAGTTTCTGATGAGAAAATTTTTTTAATCAAGAACTAGAATTAAAAGAGAACATAATATTCATATCAAATAGGGTTTGACATAAACCATAACTCCAGCTCGAATTGAGTTTGTAACAGAGAGATTCTAGTGCATGGTAACATATGATTATAGGTTCATTTAAGGTAAACCTTATTACTAATTGGGTGGCTATGGCATGCTATGCTAGGTGTTAACCATAGTCTATGAGTTGCATAAAATGATTTAGAGAAATCATTTATGGTAAGAAAGAGTTCTGATGATATTAAGAGTTGATATCATGTCTCTTTGCCAATTAGTGATGAGCCTAGTAAGTCACACACATACACAAGTTATCACCTATTTGAATATGATTTAATTAATTAATTAAAGAGTTTAATTGATTAATTAAATAGGTTTGGTTTTCAATTAGATTGCAAAGTCCCTAGCATTACTTGAAACCAAATCTAGGTTATTAGATGTATAGTATAAGTTAAATTTATATTTAAAGTATTTAAATATGAATTTAATTAATGAGAAATTAATTAATAGAGATTAATTAATTTATTTATATTTGATATAAATTGATTAGAAGAAGAGAAATAATTATTTTGGGTTGAGAACATAAAATTAAGTCACAGAGGTATTTTGGTCATTTCTCAAGGTGATATGTGGCACCATGAGATGGTGACACATGGCACTACACATAAGCTTGCCAAATGTCTTTTAATCATGTAAGATTATTAAAATTAAGATTAAATATAGGTTTGACACTTGGCACATGTTAGTAGTATGCCCTAGAGCATATCATTTAGTATGTATCTTGTACATATTTTTATTAATAAAAGGTATTTCCACTTTTCCGTTTACATAATATATTTATGTGTAATAGAAAAGGTCCATTGATATTTTGTTAGAAATATTATTCTTAAGTTGTTAAGAATATGAGTGACAATATTTCTAGCACAAAGTATCATAAATAGGTTCACAATCGAGGATACTTCATAATAAGGACATCACTTATCCAGAAAGATTGTATTCATGTTTGTTACCAAGTTATTTATATGAGATATAAATAAGATGGAATGGTGAGTCTCATGCCATATAACAAATATGATAGGCACTTATAAATGATAAGTAGGCCGAACCAGTGACACTTATGACAAGCACATGGAGTTTACTCTTGTTAATGTTTTGTCATAAATCATATCAGTGCATATAATCTTTAGACCTGAGATAGCACAGTTATCTTATATATAGGTAGTTTGAGTTTGATACTGCTTTCATACTTGTACTGTGTATGGGTATATGGGCATCTGTTGGCTCCTACTAGTTATATATGGAGGTAGGTGTTGATCAAGATGGAATCTGTTCCTCTAAGTAAATAGAGATAAAATCCTATGTTCATTTAATTGTTCTTGATGTTTCAAGTTCCTGGCCAGGACAGATAGATTTATTCAAAAAAGAGTTTCTGATGAGAAAATCTTTTTAATCAAGAACTGGAATTAAAAAAGAAAATAATATTCATAGCAAATGGAGTTTGACATAAACCATGACTCCAGCTTGAGTTGGGATTTTGTAACAGAGAGATTCTAGTGCATGGTAACATATGATTATAGGTTCATTTAAGGTAAACCTTATTACTAATTGGGTGGCCATGGCATGCTATGCTAGGTGTTAACCATGGTCTATGAGGTTTATAAAATGATTTAGAGAAATCATTTATGGTAAGAAAGAGTTCTGATGATATTAAGAGTTGATATCATGTCTCATTGCCAATTAGTGATGAGCCTAGTAAGTCACACACATACACAAGTTATCACCTATTTAAATGTGATTTAATTAATTAATTAAAGAGTTTAATTGATTAATTAAATAGGTTTGGTTTGCAATTAAATTGCAAAGTCCCTAGCATGACTTGAAACCAAATCTAGATTATTGGATGTGTAGTATAAATTAAATTTATATTTAAAGTGTTTAAATATGAATTTAATTAATGAAAAATTAATTAATAGAGATTAATTAATTAATTTATATTTGATATAAATTGATTAGAAGAAGAAAAATAATTATTTTGGGTTAAGAACTCAAAATTAAGACACAGGGGCATTTTGGTCATTTCACAGTGTGACACGTGGCACCATGAGATGGTGACACATGGAATTACACATAAGCTTGCCAAATGTTTTTTTTAATCATGTAAGATGATTAAAATCAAGATTAAATATAGGTTTGACACTTGGAACAATGTGGTTGGGTCACTTAAACCTAGAGCTAATCAAAGGGTGACATGTGGCAAGGGTTTAATGTGTTAACCTAGCTATATAAGTGTTGTTATGAAAAAGAAAAACAACCAGCAGCCACTCCTCTCCTTTGTCACGCCATTTTGAGGTTCTCCATCTATTCTTCTTCATCTCTCATCAATTCAAAGAGATTAGCCATCAATCTCTTGAATTAAGAACACTAGAAATTGTTTCTAGTGTCCTATTTACATCTCTAATCTCTTAAAAGGCAGAACTTGAATTTCTAATTAATAGAAAAAGCTTTAGAAGCTGTTCAAGGGCTGCCATAAGTGTTCTTGGTGTGGACAAACTAGAGGGACAACATTTGGTGTCCTGAAGACGAATCTCAAAGGCGCAGACACGCTGCAGTGCATCAAGAGGTTAGTGTTATCGTTCTTGATTTAATCTAGGGTTCTAAAATTAATCTGATTAATTCTAAAATCTTAAATGGCAAATACAGATCCAAAAACATATTAAAAGAGTTTTAATATGTTGTTTGTCATTGAAATCAAATAAATAAAAATAAATCTTGCATGATGCATGTGACTCTAGGTGAAAATTTTTGAATTCAATGGTATAAACTTGTGTTTTTCACGCTTCCGTTCCTTCAGCACAATGTGATTGGGTCAATTAAACCTAGAACCAATTAGAGGTTGACATGTGGCAAGGGTTTTAAGTGGTGACCTAGCTATATAAGTGTAAGGATGAAAGAAAAAAAATAATAAGCTGCCATTCTCTCTTTGTGCTGCCACCCTTGGCTACCCTCTCCCCTCTTCTTCTTCATCTCTCATCTATTTAAAGAGATTAGCAAACAATCTCTTGAATAAAAAATATTAGAAATTATTGCTAGTGTCCTATTTACATTTGTAATCTCTCAAAAGGAAAAACTTAATTTTCTAATTCATAGAAAAAGCTTTAGAAACTGTTCAAGGGCTGCCATAAGTGATCTTGGTGTGGACAAGCTAGAGGGACAACATCTGGTGTCCTAAAGACGGATCCCAAAGGTGCTAAACACACTGTAGTGCATCAAAAGATTAGTGTACTTATTTTTTATCTAATATAGGGTTCTAATGGATTAATCTATTAATTCTAAAATCTTAAATAGAAAATGTAGATCCAAAAATATATTAAAAGAGTTTTAATATGTTATTTATCATTGAAATCAAATAGATAAAAATAAATCTTGCATGATGCATGTGACCCTATAAGAAAAATTTTGAATTTCAATGATCTAAACTTGTGTTTTTCATGCTTCTGCTCCTTCAATTGGTATCAGAGCCACTATATTTTCCATTTAGATTGTTGATTATATAATTTAATTGTGTGGTATGATCATGAGATGATAGATCTATTGCTAGTTACAAAGAAAGGTGGCGGCTTAGTGACCAACACCATTGGTGCGCACACTTTGTGGTCTTCAATGGTGTGTGCAAGGTTTGGCTTTTCAATTTACAATTATTGTATGATCTAAAAGCTTATCCTATGTCTAATTAAATTATTTAATTAGAGCATTAATCACATAATTAAATTTTGATTCAAATCTGAATTTTAAAAATTATTTGAATGTGATTCAAATCTGAACTTTTTAAACTTGTTTGAATGTGATTCAAATTTGAATTTTAAAAGTTGTTTGAATGTGATTCAAATATGAATTTTTAAAGTTGTTTGAATATGATCCAAATCTGAATTTTAAAGGTTGTTTGAATTTGATTTAAATCAAAATTTTTAAAGTTGTTTGAATGTGATTCAAATCTGAATTTTTGAATTTGTTTTAATGTGATTCAAATCTAAATTTTTAAAATTATTTGAATGTGATTCAAATATGAATTTTTAAATTTGTTTGAATCATATTCAAATCTGGATTTTTAAGTTGTGTAACACCCCGAACCTCCGAGTTATGAATAGTACCATTTTGGTCCGTGACTAGTACTTTTCAAAGACACCTTGATGACAAAAAATAAATAGAAAATTAATTGAGATAGACACAATAAAAATTCAAGTGAACCAAAGACCTAAGGATTTAACGGGTATCAAAAAAAAAAAAGGATTATGACCAGATGAGGGGCATTTTGGTCAATTCACTTCAAGAGTTGACTTTTGACCAAAATGTAAATTAAATTAAATAAAAATAAAATATTGAATTATGAAGAAATATTGAGGAAAAAATTAGAGTAAAAGTGAAAAGAAAATAAAAGAGGCAAAAATCTAGAATTTAAATTTCATTTTTGACCTAATTAAAATTTAAGGGACCAATGGGCTTTGGACAACTCATTAAATGAATTAAAAAGGAATAAATAAGTATAAAAGAAGACAAAACCTTCCCTTTCTTTCCCATTTAGTTACCACCCACTCTCTCTCCTTCTCTCTTTCTTTCTTTCTTCTTCTTCCTTCTTTCTCCATTGACACCCATTCTCAAAACTCAATTCCCTGCTTTTCCTCTATGGGTTTTGCATCTAATTGGTAGAGAGCATCAAATTAATATTTGATTTAGAGATTAAAAGTAAGAGAAGACAAGAGATTAGAAGAAAATTGAAGATTTGGGGAGTTGGAAGTAAGCCATCAAGAGGTAAGTTCTTTAATACTCATTTTATTATACAAACCTTAAATTAAGTTAGATTATGATGAAATTTCATAAGAAAATGAAAGGAAACATGCATGAAAACCTAAGATATAGTAGAACATTTCATATGAAGAACTTGAGGCTAAATTATGGACTTAACCCAATCAAATTGCTGAGCAAAGTTGAATCACCGAATCTGCAGAATTGCAGATTTACCATATGAACAGTAAATTTTCTATGGCCATAACTCTCTCTAGAAAACTCCGATTTAGACGATTCTTGAATTGATGGAAATCTAAGACCTAGTAGAACATTTCATATGAAGAACTTGAGGCCAAATTATGGACTTAACCCAATCAAATTGCTGAGCAAAGTTGAATCACCGAATCTGCAGAACTGCAGATTTACCATATGAACAGTAAACTTTGCATGGCCATAACTCTCTCTAGAAAACTCTGATTTAGGCGATTCTTGAACCGATGGAAACCTAAGACATAGTAAAACATTTCATATGAAGAAAATTAGACCAAATTATGGACTTAACTTGACCAAGTTGCTAAACGAAATTGGATCGATAAATCTGCCAGAACGGAATCTGTAGCATGAATAGTGACGTGAACAGTAATCGTGTTTTGGGCATAACTTGAGCTACACAGTTCCGAATTAGGCGATTCAAAAAGGAAAATAAAGTTAAGACCTAGATAAACAATTTTCAATTTTCATGAAGAAAACCTCACTAAATTATGATCGAAACTAGGTAGAAATTGGTTCAAAGATTGGGGCACCAAGTTGTCCAAAACCAAAATTTTCTAAAATTTGCAAAGCTAACTTGGGATGCATTAGACATGCATATAATGAGTTTTTGGCAGCAATTGAGATTGGTATTGAGGTATTTTATTTGTGTATTTTCAGTAGAAAAAGAAGTTAGAATGGACAAGGAATAGTGAGTAAAGAGAAAGGAGAGCATTGAAGATTTGTGCACAACTAACCTTTTCTTCGTTTTTAAACTTGTAAATTGCTTGGAATGTGTTAAATTGAATGAGTTGCTTTGAACAAGTTTACTTTGATTGAAATATGGTTTTTCTCTTGCATTTAAGAAATTTGGTTGTTGCTACCTTTATATGGATATTATGATGAATTTAAATGTGTTTATTGGTTTATAAATGTGATTGTTGAGTGGGAAATTTTTGGAAACTGTTTTGAAGCCACAGTTAGCATGACAGTCCCTTTCGGAACTCCCCAGTAGTAACGGCTACTTGGGGTTGATAATTAATATTGATTATGTCTCCCATTAATAACAGTTAGTGGGGTAAGACTACATGAGTACTCATTAGCTAGCTAGCCCTTCCCTCATTAATAATGGTTAGTGAGGTTGAGATTGCTTTGTCATGGTGTACAACACGGCACTGATCTTGAAATTTTGTGTCATGGCCTAAACTGTGTGTTGATGTTGACAACACTAACGCTTTATGAATTGTGATTTATGAAGTATGATTTCTCATTTGAAATGTTATTCCAATAAATGGCTCTTATGAACTTAGAACTTATTGTGAAGTTTTCATGCTTAAGAAAAATATGATTTATTATGCTTTGATAAATTGTGTTTTACCTTAAGTTTTAAAGTTATTAGTTGTGCACCACTGAGTGATATACTCAGCGATAGCTTCTTTATGCTGTCGCAGGTAAGGGAAAGGAGAAGGCTGCCGAGTGACAGACTTGGAAGTAGCATTTTGGTATTGTTTGTAGGTATATATTGTAGGTATACCCCTGTAATTTCCTTTTGATGTATTTTGCACCTACATGTATGGATGTACAGACATTAAGCAGTTTGTTTTTAAAAGCATTGCATTGCTATCACATTTTGAGTTTGTAACTATTTTGTATTTAACTTTGAGACTTATGAAAATGTAACTTTTGCAATATTTAGTCTATCATTATTTCCAATGAATGTTCACATGGAATTTTAACTATTCTCATGCAGTTTTCCACAAAAGAATTGATAGGATTAAAAGTTATTATTTGTTTTAAAATCCTTTGTAGCATAACTAATGGGTTATCTGTAGGTAGAGTTCGGTAATTCATTAGGTATGCTACATGAACATGTCATGCCTTACAAGGGATAGGGTGTGACATGTTAAGTGGCATTAGAGCTTTGGTTTTTATATAAGTTTTGAAATAGCATGTTTGAAAATTTTTGATAAGTACAACTACTCAACTGTCATTAATTGATACATATAGTGTATTACATCATAAATATGGACTAATGGAGGGAAATCTCCTTGTGTTGGTTGTTCAGGGAGTAGAATTCCTTATGATTCAGTATGGAAGAGGGGGATCACACCGTGGAATAATCAGTAGCAGCTGAGGTCAGGGGGAGGCCCTAGCTCCTCAGAATGCCAATGGGTCAGCTGCACCTGTCTCGCCTATGCAGTTTCCTGCTCAGTTTGCTCAGCAGATGGCTGCACTATTTCAATAAATGGCTGGCAATATACCAGTCCAAGCTCCTATGCAAGCACCTCTAATGCAACCACCATCCCCAGCTAGACAATATGACAAGTTAATGAAGTATGGGGCAACAGAGTTCAAGGGTACAGTGGACCCATTGGAAGCTGAGCAATGGTTAGAACGGATGGAGAGAGTGTTCAAGAAACTACATTGCACCGATCATTTGAAGTTCGAATACTCGGTCTCCCTACTGCATGGAGATGCATATGAGTGGTGGAAGACCATTCCTCACAGTTTGGTTGAGCCCCCTGTGTTGACATGGGATGACTTTCTTAGAGAATTTAGACAGAAGTATGTTCCCGACACATACGTAGATATGAAGCTGCAAGAGTTTCTCAGTTTGAAGCAAGGGAACAAGACTGTAGTCGAGTATGAGAGAGACTTTTCTCGCCTCAGCCACAATGCTGGAAGCCTACTCACTACCAGTAGAGATAGATGAAAACGGTTTGAGGCCTGTTTGAGGCCTAGTTTGAAATTGTAAGTGGTTGGGTTTCGACATGACAACTTCTCTGGGTTGATATCACAGGCCCTTGAATTGGAAAGGATAGAACTGGAAGGGGCATCTGAGAAGGTAACCAATGAAAAAGAGAAGAGCAGTAAGCCTACAGGTCAGAGTCCAAGTAACAATTCGGGTAAGAGGAAGGGCCTTGGGGGACCAAGTAATAGAGGATCTAGTAGGGGAAGATTCTCAGGGCAGAGGCCACCTAGATCTGGATAGCAGACATCTAGGGGTTTCTTTCCTACCCGTGCTTGTGAAACTTGTGGCAGGAGTCATGGAGGAGTATGTTATAAGGCCATAGGAGCCTGTTACAACTGTGGTGGAAGTGGTCATTTTGCTAGAGATTGCACTAGTGCCCGCAGATCTGGGCCGCTTACTACCACTGAGGGATCTGTTCAAGGTTCTCGCCTGCAGGACAAATGCACAACTAGTAGAGGCATAGGCAGGGGTAGAGGTAACACTTCTGGTAGCCAGGGCACAGTGAGCCAACCAGAGCAGAGTGGTGCACCAATCAGGGTGTACACCATGTGCCAGAGGGATGAAGCTGAGATATCAGATGTTGTGGCTGGTACTTTCTCCATTTTTGATAGAGATGTATATGTGTTATTTGAACCTGGTTCTACACATTCTTATGCTAGTGCTAGTATCACATGCTCTGTTGCTATTCCTTGTGTGAAATTGGATTATCATGTGCTAGTGACTAGTCCTTTAGGACAAGAGGTTAGGGTGAACAAATTGTATAAGGATTGTCCTTTGGTGATCCAAGGACATACATTCCTGTTAGACTTAATTGACATGCCCTTCCGAGATTATGATATCATCTTGGGCATGGATTGGTTAGCCAAGCATCACGCCATGATCGACTGTAGACTGAAGAAGTATGCAGACGTAGTGATACACAGGGAGAGGCAGTTATTGCCATCCAACATCATTTCAGCTACACTTGCTAGAGAGATGATTAGAAAGGGATGTGAAGCTTATCTAGCTCATGTGATAGACACCCAGGTGGGAGTCCAGATCTTAAATCCTATGGTGTGGGATTTTCTGGATGTCTTTCAGGAAGAATTGCCAGGATTGCCTTTGGAAAGAGAGGTGCAGTTTGAAATTGAGACTATGCCTGGTGTGGAGCCAATCTCCATCACTCCTTATAGGATGGCACCTGCTGAGTTGAAAGAGTTGAAGGTACAATTGCAGGAATTGTTAGATAACGGTTTCATCCGCCCTAGCGTGTCACCTTGGGGACCACCAGTATTATTTGTGAAGAAGAAGGATGGTACTCTCCGCCTATGCATAGACTACAGACAGTTGAATAAGGTGACCATAAAGAATAGATATCCTCTGCTATGGATCGATGATTTGTTTGATCCGTTGAAGGATGCAACTGTATTCTTCAAAATTGACTTGAGATCGGGCTACTACCAGTTGAGGGTGCAGGAGCAAAGTATTCCTAAAACTGCCTTTAGGACTCGGTATGGCCACTATGAGTTCTTGGTAATGCTATTCGGGTTGACTAATGCTCCAGCTGCTTTTATGGGCCCAATGAACACTATCTTCAGGCCATATTTGGATCAGTTTGTTGTGGTGTTCATTGATGATATTTTGGTGTACTCAAAGAATGCAGAGGAACACGATAAGCACTTGAGGATAGTATTGCAGACTTTGAGGGAGAAGCAGTTGTATGCCAAACTGTCGAAATGTGAGTTTTGGCTAAAGGAGATTTCATTTTTGGGGCATATTGTATCAACAGAAGGTATCCAGGTGGATCCTAGCAAAGTAGAAGCCATTCTTAATTGGAAGCCACCTAGAAATGTCATGAAAGTTCGGAGTTTCCTTGGTTTAGCCGGGTATTACCGAAGGTTTGTGAAGGGATTCTCCATGCTAGCATTTCCACTGACCAAGCTACTTAGGAAGGATGTAAAATTTCAGTGGACTGATCGATGCCAGGAAAGTTTTGATGAGTTAAAGAGGCATTTAACTGAAGCTCTAGTCTTAACCTTGCCCACTTTGGGTAAGGAGTATACCATATACAGTGATGCTTCTCATAACAGATTAGGCTGTGAGTTGATGCAAGATAGAAACATCATTGCCTATGCTTCACGCCAGCTTAAATCGCATGAGAGGAATTATCCTACACATGACTTAGAGCTAGCAGTTATTGTCTTTGCCTTGAAGATCTGGAGACATTACTTGTATGGAGAGAGATGCTATATATACACAGATCATAAAAGTTTGAAATACTTGGGCACACAGAAGGAGTTAAATTTGAGGCAGAGGAGATGGTTAGAGCTGATAAAAGATTATGATTGTTTGATAGACTATCAGCCTGAAAAAGCTAATGTTGTAGCTGATGCTTTAAGTCGCAAGACTATGGCTGGTTTGAGGGTTTCTCCATTGTCCATGGTGCATGAGTTAAGGGCATTGCATGCTAATTTGGAGATTAATGAAGATGGTCAGATGGTCGCTACTTGGCAAGTGAAGCCAATGCTGGTAGAACAAATTAAAGCAGTTGCACAGAAGGATGATAAGTGTGTGAAGTTGATGGAAGAGGCTCAGGATGGCAAGAAACCAGAATTATCAGTAAATGATGAGAGCTTGTTGTTATATAAGGGCAGAATGTGCATTCCTGAGAATGTTGAACTGAGGCAGACCATTTTAAAGGAAGCACATGATTCACCTTTTGCAATGCATCCCGGTGGAACCAAAATGTACAAAAGTGTGAAAGAGCACTATTGGTGGAGATGAATGAAGAAAGACATTGCAGAATATGTTGCCAAATGCCTAACTTGTCAGCAAGTAAAGGTAGAACACCAAGTGCTTGCAGGGTTGCTACAGCCGTTGCTAATTCCAGAGTGGAAATGGGAAAGAATCACTATGGATTTCGTGACAGGAATTCCACGTACACAAAAGAATCATGATGCAGTTTGGGTTATTGTTGATAGATTGACCAGGTCTACACACTTTTTGCTAGTGAGGATGGATTACAGCTTAGAAAGATTGGCCAAACTGTACATTGATGATGTTATGAGGTTACATGGAGTGCTAGTGTCTATTGTGTCAGACAGAGACCCAAGGTTCACTTCTAGATTCTGGGGTAGTCTCCAAAAAGCCCTAGGAACTAGATTGAACTTCAGTACAACATTCCATCCATAGACAGACAGCCAATCTGAAAGGATCATTTAGATTTTGGAGGATATGCTTCGGGCTTGTGTGATTGAGTTTAAAGGGAGTTGGGACACACACTTGCCTTTAATTAAATTTGCCTATAACAATAGTTATCAGTTAAACATCGGGATGCCTCCATATGAAGCACTTTATGGCAGAAAGTGTAGAACTCCCTTGTGTTGGGATGAAGTGGGTGAGAGGAAGTTGATTGGCCCATAATTAGTGCAGTAGACAGAAGAAAAGGTTAAGCTCATTAGAGACAGACTCAAAGTTGCAACGGATAGACAGAAGTCATACATTGACCTAAAGAGAAGAGATATTCGGTACAGTGTGGGTGACAAGGTGTTCTTGAAAGTTTCCCCATGGAAGAGGATCATGAGGTTAAGTAGAAAGGGAAAACTAAGTCCTCACTTCATTGGGCCGTATGAGGTTCTGGAAAGAGTGGGCCCATTGACATATAGACTTGCATTACCTCCGGAGTTGGAAAAGATTCACAATGTCTTCCATGTCTCCATATTGAGGAGGTACAGATCAGACCCCTCTCACATTTTGCCAGTAGAGGAGATTAAGGTGAATCCAGACCTGACATATGATGAAGAGCCCATAAAGATCTTGGCACATGAGGTGAAGTAGCTGAGGAACAAGCAAATATCTCTAGTGAAAGTGCTGTGGAACCATCATTCAGGCCAGGAGGCTATATGGGAGCATGAAGAGTGTCACACCCTACCCCTCTGTAAGGCATAACATGATCCTGTAGTATACCTAATGAATTACCAACTTCGTCTACTGATAACCCATTAAATACACTACAAGGGATTTTAAAACTTTTCTTACTTCTTTTTACAGTGGTGAGCACTATTTACAGGTGTTAAAAAAATTTTTTTGAACTGAAGTAAAACAGCTAACATATTTGAATTATTAGTAATTTCTGTAAAAATTTTGGTAGAGTGCCATCTGTATTTTGAATAAAACAGTTCTTAAAAACCTATAAAAAGCACTTCAAATATATTTCTCAATCTCAAACTCTAGCATTTAATCAACACAATATATTTCTCAATATTTGCCAACTCAAATCCACAATAATTTTCTGGTGTTTTCGAAAGCTGAGATAAAAGAAATATATCACAAATTTTACAAGCCAAAATAATTTACAATTTATTTTACAACTTCAATGTATAATTTTAATTTACAATTGCTCAAAACCAAGAACACTATATACATACAGTGAACACACATTACAATACAAAATGCAAAATATGGTATACTCAATATACCGATGATCTCTCAATGTAGTACTAGCAGCCTAGTCTGCTGCCCTATCAGTCTGTCTACCTGCAACAGCAATGAAAAGCTATCGCTGAGCCAATGTTTCAGTGGTGCACAACATTAACAAAATACAAATTTAAATCACAAATCATAAGTCATATAAATAGTGGATACTTAAAACATAATTAAATTCAAAAGACAGTGAATTTCAATAAGAATTTAAACTCCATTTCACAATATCACAATAAATATCAATAAATCACACACACACAGCTTAATCATGTTGCCAAAGTTCAATTAATCCCAAAAGCCGATGGCTAGTGAGGAATTCAATTTACCCCAAAAGCCGATGGCTAGTGAGGAATAATATAGCTAGCTAGCAATAATATGAGTACTCATTCTATTCGTCCTTAACAGGCACACACCTCAACACTTCAGCCAGAGAAGGAATTCAATTCATCCCACTAGACAAGCTAGCAAGGAATTCAATCAATATACATGATAGCTGTGGTTTCAAACCATTTACAATGCTTTTCAATCAATAAGTATCCATCAAATATCATTCAAACAATTTTTCACAATTTAAAAAAATGATATATAAATAGTCATAATTTATTTCAATTGAAAATTCAAAAGAAATAACTGTTGTGCACAAACCTCTGATAACTGTCTCTTGGCTCTAACTCAGTGTTTCCTTCCCCTTCCCTGAGTCTTTGCTAACTGAAACACACAATTTGAAGTGTTTCAGTACTCATTTAAACTGTCTCTAACAATTAGGTTCAATAATTAATTTATTGAATTATATTATTTTCCTCAGTCAACCTAAAATGTTGACCCTCGATGCACTCTAGGTGAATTAGGTTTTAATGTTACCAATATGTCACATTTGTAGCCTTTTAGTATTGGTACATGTTACCAAATTCATTTCCAAGTATGTTGCATTTTATTGCAATTTGTCGAATTTCGGTGTACTAATTTGACCTAGCCAGACAACCTAGTTCCCTCGGTTTTCGGGTTTTGGTCTAAACTACAAACTTGTAGGTCTATGTCTTATTGCTCGCAGGGCAAAATTTCAGGTCATTCTGAGTTTTGTAGACCAAGTTATGGTCAATCTACCAATGTTGGACAGAATGTACCAAAATGGTAGCTTTAGGTCATTTTTAGGTCACTTTTGGTTCGGCCAGTTTTTAGGCCTGAACTTGTGCAAGCTTTTTGGCTTGGTTCTGGCCATTTCTGGGCTTTGTTGTCTTCATAAGAATTGTAGATATATGTCTCAACTATTCATGGTAAAAATTTCAGGTCAATTAGACCTGTTTTGAGTGAGTTATGGCCAAAACACTAACTGCTGCCCAAATGGTCAATTTTCAGGCTTTCAAAGCACTAATCCGGATTTGGTCGTTTTTCAAGTCACCTTCTAAGCAGAATTTTGGTAAGCTTCCTTCATGAAAGTTTGAACATTTTGTGCCTAGTTTCACCTCCAATTGGTCTCATACCAATTGGAGCTACACACTTAAGGTTCTAAGCCAAAACATACACTGCCCTATTGTACATTGTTCACCCTTTACCAATTTACACATCCTATGCTTACCAAGTCACTCTTCCATGCCAATTCTGGTTTGTACCATAACATTAACACATTTAGCAACTCATTTTTTGTCATTTTGGCAGCTTATATCCATTCTTAATATGCACACTATAACCTAGAATTTTCCAAGTCCAATTACATCAATTAAACACATGAATGCACCTCATTTACATGTCCAAATTCAAACCTTAATACACGCATACATGCTGCCATCCATAATAACATAATTCAACAATATAATTCCATAAACCAAACCACAACACATTTTGGTCTACACATCAAAGTTGCCGATTTGTACATCTCCTTCAATTAGTTTCCAAGCTTCCAAAATCATACCTTACACATGGAATTCAAGTACTATACAATCAAACTTATAAATCATCATTCAAACCACTATTTACATGCAAGTATAAACTGTTCTTATTGAAGTTTCATGGCTGCCAAAATGTACCTCTCCATTAACTCATCAAACTTTAAAAATCCTTCCACAAATCAACTACCCACAACACCCATTCAAAGTTTAATGAAACAAGAATTAAAAATACATACTTACCACTTTTGAAATTCTTCAAAACCTCACCAAAACTTAATTTTCTTACTGCCTATCTACTGCCCAAGTTGTGTAGAACAACTTTAGTGAAGAAATCAAGTGGAAAAATGGACTTACTTCATGCTTGCATGGAGCTTGTAAAATGCTGCCATGGAGGGATTTCCTTCACCAAATTTTCGGCTGGTTTTGCGAAGTGAGGAAGATGAAGGTATATTCTGTCCATATGTTGATTACATGCCCACTTAATGGAGTTAGTGGAGCACCATCACCCATTTTAAGGTTTATTTATTCTAAAGTTTCCAAATTATCACATTTAACTCCTATCTTTTGCTATTTAAATTAGGTACCACCAATTTAATTTTTTCATGATATTTTCTAAGTGTAATATCATTTATTTTTAATGGACATTTAGGTCAAAAGACAGCTCGGAGTGTCAAATGACCACAATGCCCCTGTTCGGATTGCATTCCTGATTTTTCGGTAACATCGAGTTTTGTAGTTTTCTCGATTTCTCATTTTTCTTTGTACTAATTAATTAATTTTTCTTTGATATTTCTAATGATATTTATGCTTCAATACGTCTTTAATTATGTCTTAAAAATATTTTCTAGGGTTCCCCGCGGTCTAGGGCTAGTCAACGGTCCACGCCGCAACTTCCCGGTGCGGTCACCCATAGCTAGGGTTCTCGGCTCGTTTAACTTGGTTACATTTCATTGCTTTTATTTTTCCTTTGTTTTTCTTGTATTTTATTTTCTTGTATTTCATTATTTTATGTCTCCTCATCCATATCTAAGTGTAGTTCTTGGCATCCTAGCTGTCCAGACCGACACTGGTCACCGGAACAGTAGAACGCACTATCGAACATATGGGTGTTACAAGGAGGAGATGAGGAGACAACACCCATAGCTATTCAGAGACTGAGACCAGGCAAATTTCGAGGATGAAATTTATTTTTAAGGAGGGGAGAATTGTAACACCCCTATGAATAGTACCATTTTTCGTCCATGACTAGTGCTATTCAAAGACACCTTAAGGACCAAAAATAAATAGAAAATTAATTGAGATAGACACAATAAAAATTCAAGTGAACCAAAGACCTAAGAATTTAATGGGTATCAAAAAGAAAAAAAAAAGGATTATGACCTGATGAAGGGCATTTTGGTCAATTCACTTCAAGAGTTGACTTTTGACCAAAATGTAAATTAAATTAAATAAAAATAAAATATTGAATTATGAAAAAATATTGAGGGAAAAATTAGAGTAAAATTGAAAAGAAAATAAAAGAGGCAAAAATCTAGAATTTAAATTTTATTTTCGACCTAATTAAAATTTAAGGAATCAATGGGCTTTGGACAACTCATTAAATGAATTAAAAAGGCAAAAATAAGTATAAAAGAAGGCAAAACCCTCCCTTTCTTTCCCATTTAGTTACCACCCACTCTCTCTCATTCTCTCTTTCTTTCTTTCTTCTTCTTCCTTCTTTCTCTATTGACACCCATTTTCAAAACTCAATTCCTTGCTTTTCCTCTATGGGTTTTGCATCTAATTGGTAGAAAGCATCAAATTAATATTTGATTTAGAGATTAAAAGCAAGGGGAAACAAGAGATTAGAAGAAAATTGAACATTTGGGGAGTTGGAAGGAAGTCATCAAGAGGTAAGTTCTTTAATGCTCATTTTGTTATACAAACCTTAAATTAAGTTAGATTATGATGAAATTTCATAAGAAAATGAAAGGAAATATACATGGAAACCTAAGACATAGTAGAACATTTCATATGAAGAACTTGAGGCCAAATTATGGACTTAACCCAATCAAATTGCTGAGCAAAGTTGAATCACCGAATCTGCAGAATTGCAGATTTACCATATGAACAGTAAACTTTGCATGGCCATAACTCTCTCTAGAAAACTCTGATTTAGGCAATTCTTGAATCGATGGAAACCTAAGACATAGTAGAACATTTCATATCAAGAACTTGAGGCCAAATTATGAACTTAACCCAATCAAATTGCTGAGCAAAATTGAATTACCGAATCTGCAGAATAGCAGATTTACCATATGAACAGTAAATTTTGCATGGCCATAACTCTCTCTAGAAAACTCCGATTTAGGCGATTCTTGAACCAATGGAAATCTAAGACATAGTAGAACATTTCATATGAAGAACATTAGACCAAATTATGGACTTAACTTGACCAAATTGCTGAATGAAATTGGATCGATAAATCTGCCAGAACGGAATTTGCAGCATGAATAGTGACGTGAACAGTAATCGTGTTTTGGGCATAACTTGAGCTACACAGCTCCAAATTAGGCGATTCAAAAAGAAAAATAAAGTTAAGACCTAGATAAACAATTTTCATGAAGAACACCTCACCAAATTATGATCGAAACTAGGTAAAAATTGGGTTCAAAGATTGGGGCACCAAGTTGTCCAAAAACAAAATTTTCTAAATTTGCAAAGCTAACTTGGGATGCATTAGACATGAATATAATGATTTTTTGGTAGCAATTGAGATTGGTATTGAGGTATTTTATTTGTGTATTTTTAGTAGAAAAAGAAGTTGGAACGGACAAGGAATAGTGAGTAAAGAGAAAGGAGAGCATTGAAGGTTTGTGCACAACTAACCTTTTCTTTGTTTTAAACTTGTAAATTGCTTGGAATCTGTTAAATTGAATGAGTTGCTTTGAACAAGTTTACTTTGATTGAAATATGGTTTTTCTCTTCCATTTAAGAAATTTGGGTGTTGCCACCTTTATATGGATATTATGATGAATTTAAAGTGTTTATTGATTCATAAATGTGATTGTTGAGTGGGAAATTTTTGGAAACTGTTTTGAAACCACAGTTAGCATGGCAGTCCCTTTTGGAACTCCCCAGTAGTAACGGCTACTTGGGGTTGATAATTGGTATTGATTATGTCTCCCATTAATAACGGTTAGTGGGGTAAGACTACATGAGTACTCATTAGCTAGCTAGCCCTTCCCTCATTAATAATGGTTAGTGAGGTTGAGATTGCTTTGTCGTGGTGTACAACATGGCACTAATCGTGAAATTTTGTGTCATGGCCTAAACTGTGTGTTGATGTTGGCAACACTAATGCTTTGTGAATTGTGATTTATGAAGTATGATTTCTCATTTGAAATGTTATTCCAATAAATGGCTCTTATGAACTTAGAACTATTGTGAAGTTTTCATGCTTAAGAAAAATGTGATTTATTATGCTTTGACAAATTGTGTTTTACCTTAAGTTTTAAAGTTTTTAGTTATGCATCACTGAGTGATATACTCAGCGATAACTTCTTTATGCTGTCGCAGGTAAGGGAAAGGAGAAGGCTACCGAGTGAGAGACTTGGAAGCAGCATTTTGGTATTATTTGTGGGTATATATTGTAGGTATACCCCTGTAATTTCCTTTTGATGTATTTTGCACCTATATGTATGGATGTACGGACATTGAGCAGTTTGTATTTAAAAGCATTGCATTGCTATCACATTTTGAGTTTGTAACTATTTTGTATTTTACTTTGAGACTTATGAAAATGTAACTTTTGCAATATTTAGTCTATCATTATTTCCAATGAATGTTTACATGGAATTTTAACTATTCTCAAGCAGTTTTTCGCAAAAGAATTGATAAGATAAAAAGTTATGGTTTGTTTTAAAGTCCTTTGTAGCATAACTAATGGGTTATCTATAGGTGGAGTTCGGTAATTCATTAGGTATGCTACGGGAAAATGTCATGCCTTACAAGGGATAAGGTGTGACAAGTTGAGTATGAGATATTCAATTTAATTTATGTATGTTTTATTTAATTGTTAAATAGTGATATGCATGATGGATGATCATGGACTATAAAACACCAATGTGATTAAATTTATTTCTTTCATGTTTCTTTGATTTGTAATTTAATTAATTTATTTTAATTTATTTTTGGGCATGTATTATTAAGGTTATAATAATTTTGGGGTGTAATTTCATTTATTAGTTCTTGTAAATTCGCCTTGGTATGCCAAGGATTACTATGTAATATTGGATTGCAAGAAGATCAAGGAGGTCAAGAGCATTGGTGGGACCAGTGAGAGGAATTCAAGATCAAGTGTTGATTATGTACTCCTTCAGCAA
The DNA here is from genome assembly GCF_030052815.1 of Hevea brasiliensis. NCBI lineage: Eukaryota > Viridiplantae > Streptophyta > Magnoliopsida > Malpighiales > Euphorbiaceae > Hevea > Hevea brasiliensis. Next base: position 484,113 of record NW_026614673.1, read on the forward strand.
CTCTTGTAATATGAATGAATAAAATGCACCTAGGAATGCCCTGATTCAATTCTTGGTGGCTGAGAATTGAATCCCTTAGAAAGTCCATGATCATTCCATATTTACTGTTTATCCATGAATGCATGAGATGTATGGGAATGTATGCAAGTATATAATATATGCATGCTAAATGGATAATGTGCAAAGTGAGACCATAATAGTAATTAAAGTGATTATAACATGGACCCTCCATTGGGGTAATTATTTTAAGAAATTTTAAATAGTTGCATATGATGCAATTAATTTAAGAGATATTCTTAAGAATAATTGTTAAGCATGAGATGTTGTGAATATGTAAATGGTTTGGTGGCCAATATTGGATGTACCTAAGGACATTAAAATTATTTGCATAATTACTGGCTCAATGGGATCAACCTAACTAATGCAATATAAGTCAATAATGGATGTACCAGAGATTTTGAGCATTAGGGGCTAGGTAAAGGATTGAACCTCACATGAGATGTGATGGGCAAGGAGTTGCTTACTTATAGTTTATTGTAATTCCAATAATGGATGTACCTGAGGATGATCAATAGAATTATAAGAATTTAATTAACCACTAGAAATCCATCCAACTAGGATTTCCATTTTCTACTTTGGAAGTGTAGGATTCGCTAAGTTAGTGGGAGGACCAATTTGATTAAAAGACTATAATCATTTTGGTTAATTACTTGATACATTTACTAATTAATCTGGTTATTTTTTGTAGTTAATTTTCTGATAATAATGAGCACAAAACAACCACCACCATCTAATATCTTTGCAAGCATACTTGATCGCAATTGGTTGATAAGACCTAATCTGTCTGATTGGCTAAGAAATTTGAAACTTATCCTGAACCTTGAACATATAGGATATGTTCTAGACTCAAATGTTCCGGGTCTCTTACCTCCAGAGGCCACTCAAGAGGAACATGAAACTTTGGACAAGTGGAAGGAGCATAATATGAGAGCTATGTGTTACATGCTTACTTCCATGAGTAATGAGTTACAGAAGCAGCATGAGAACATGCAGAGTGCGAGTGAGATCATCCTTCACCTACAAGAGTTGTATGGTGAGCACAGCAGGAATGCTAGGTATGAGATATCTAGACAGCTATTCCGCATGAGGATGTCTAAGGGGTAGAATGTTGGGGATCATTTCCACAAAATGATTCGGCTGATTGAGCAGCTGGAACATCTTTACTTTAACATGGATTTCCAACTGTAGATGGATTTGATCCTTCAGTCCCTTCCTGAGTCTTTTGGGAATTTTGTGACAAATTTCCATATGACTAAACAGGAATGCACCTTGGCTGGTTTACTCAGCATGCTAGTTATTGCCCAAAAGAATATGCTGGGCAATAAAGGAAAATAGGTAGCTTTGATTACATCTTTTTTTGCTTGAAAGTCTAATAAGAAAAAGGACAATTAGAAAAAGAAACCTCAAGTTCCAGGATCTTCCAAAAAGATAGCCAAACAGAAAAATAAAGATCAAAGGTGACAAAAGCAAAGGAAAGTGTTTCCACTGCCAGCAGGAAAGTGTTTCCACTGCTCAGAGTATATCAATCTAAAAGAATGCAATGCCATAATGAAAATCAACTCAAGTTCACAATATATTTGGCACTTGAGATTAGGTCATGTTGCAGAAGATAAGATTGCAAAATTGGAGAAAATGGGGATTTTATCCTCATTGGGCTCTGAGCCTATACCAACTTGTGAATCTTGCCATCAGGGAAAAATGACTAGATCACCCTTTGTTGGACAAGGACTAAGAGCTGAAAATATTTTGAAACTAATATATAGTGATATATGTGATCCATTTAAGGAAGTGGTTAGAGGCGGTTTTCATTACTTTATTACCTTTACTGATGATAAATCAAAGTTTGGGTATTTGTATTTGATGAAATACAAACATGAATCCTTTGAAAAATTCAAAGAATTTAAATCTGAAGTAGAAAATCAAATAGGAAAAAGTATTAAGCTCTTCGATCAGATCGTGGAGGTGAATGCTTGAGTACTGAATTTGATGAATACTTGAAAGAGCACGACATTGTTTCCCAACTGACTCCTCTAAGAACACCACAGCTGAATGGTGTATCTGAAAGGAGAAATCGTACCCTATTGGATATGGTACGTAGTATGATGAGCTATACTAATATGCCAATCTCCTTTTGGGGATTTGCATTAGAATCAGCTTTGTATATTCTGAATAGGATTCCATCAAAATCAGTATCTTCCATACCTTATGAGATATGGCATGGAAGAAAACTAAGTCTTACGCATATTAAGATTTGGGGTTGTCCAGCTTATATCAAAAAGCTGAACACTGATAAATTGAAAACCAGATCAGAAAATGGTCGATTTGTTGGATATCCAAAAGATAGTTTTGGATATTATTTTTATTTGCCTACATCACAAAAGGTTGTGCTAAGTAGAGATGCCACATTTCTTGAACAATAGTTTGTTCAAGAAGGAGGCAAAGGAAGGCAAATAGAGTTAGAATTAGAGAATTCTGACCAACCAACAGATCAGATGGATATAGATCCATCTAGTCAACCTACACCTATTGATGAAACATCTATAGCTATTCCTCATAGAACAACTAGGGTATCTCACCCACCAGTGAGATATGGTTTCCTTCATGAAAAAGAACAAGAGTTGTCTACTCATGAAGAAGTAGATCATGGAGATGATCCACTTACCTATGAAGAAGCTATATCAGATATAGATTCTTCAAAATGGATTGATGCTATGAAATCAGAAATTGATTCCATGTATAAGAATCAAGTTTGGGATCTTGTTGACCCACCTGAAGGTTTTGTACTTATAGGAAACAAATGGGTTTTCAAGAAGAAAATTGGTTCTGATGGAAAGGTAGAGAACTATAAGGCAAGGCTAGTAGCGAAAGGGTTTCGCCAAAGGCAAGGAATCGACTATGAGGAGACTTTCTCGCCTGTTGTCATGCTTAAATCAATTAGGATTCTATTAGCAATAGCTGCATACTATGATTGTGAGATTTGACAGATGGATGTCAAAACAGTTTTTCTCAATGTACACATTGAAGAAAACATTTTCATAGGACAACCTATGGGTTTTGAATCCCAAGATGGTTTCAAAGTGCGCAAGCTAAAGCGATCCATTTATGGGTGAAAACAAGCTTCGAGGAGTTGGAATATCCATTTTGATAAAGCCATTAAGTCATTTGGTTTTATCAAAAATAAGGATGAGCCATGTGTATATAAGAAGGTTAGTGATAATGTTATCATTTTCCTTGTCTTATATGTGCCCTAGTTTGCCTAGTTGACTAGTTTGGATAGGTTGGCATGCCAATAGGATTCTAATAGCTGTTCTGTAAATGGCTTTATGCCATACTGTGTTTTTACTATATGTTATGCTGCACTGTGACTTTAATAGCCTACGGCTATACGTATTGTGTTATTATACTTGGCGTATCGCCAGATTTATTATATGGCTTTTTAGCCACAATATTTACACACCAGGAGACACTTTGTGACCGATGGTGTGACTGCCCAAGGTACTAGGTACCCAGTGCCAGTATATCCATTTATCCAGTCTGGTCAGTATATAGGCTACACAGGCAGTTAATTTAAACACTATTAAATTCAAATAGCTAAATCCAGTCTTCTGACATACAACACCACCAAAATTAGCAAAAATTGAAATGTTAGCAAATAAAAGTATAAACAGCAACTACAAAGAATATCAATGTCATAAATTCATAAACAATTCATTTACTTTATTTTAGTGTATATTTCTTTATATTTGGCACCATTAAGCAAAATTGCTTAGCGCGTTGCTTTTGTAACGCATAGGTATTGGAGACATAGCTGGGGAGCCTAGCAGACCTACGACCGGGTGACACATCATATCTGCACAGGAGTCCAGAGTCATCTGCACTACACTGCATACATGGTAGGACTTAGGATCTTGTGTAATGACCATCAGTTGTATTTTGACATTTTGTTATGTAATATGTATAAATATCATAAAACTTTAAAGTTTGTAATAATTTGTATATATTAAACTCCTATGGATAGTGATTTGATGAATGTAAAATATGATGGACTGTGTTTTGAAATTATGAAATTGTGAGACTGAAAAATTAGTTGGAAGATTGAGATTATCATATTGATATGTTTTTAACAGGTTTAGAAGGACAGTTTGTCCGAAATACAGACGGCACCTTGCCGAATTTTTATTACTATTTTGAAACACTGATTTTATTAAAATATGAAAATAGAACCAGCATGATATGAATATTACATAAAAGACTTCTTAAAATCAAATTGAGTTCAGGAAATGAGATAATCACAGAATAGGTAATCTGGCACACCGTGTAGCACGCCTTGCTCTGTTATACTGTAGACGGGTGAGAGGTGTTACATTTAGTGGTATCAGAGCACAGTTTAGGCATTTTTGGACCTAGATAGATTGCATATCATGCATTGCATTGTAAGTGTTAAGATGACTCTAATGCTGATCTTTTGATTTGTTATTTTGATTAGAATATGGACTCCACATTGTAGAGAGCGGTCGATGAGGAGGTGGAGAGTCATGCTCCATCTATGACTGAACTAGGGGACAAGAGGGAACCTGTTCCACTAGTACCAGATGCACCAGCCACATTTCAGCAAATGGCTGAGTTCTTTAGATAGATGGCAGGAGTTATGCCACCACCACCACCTCCACATCAAAAATCTCATATGGAGAGACTCAGGAAGTTTGGAGCAGTGGATTTTCTGGGCAAAAGGGAAGATGATTCTGTCACAGCTGAAAACTGGTTGGACAGAACTGGAAGAGTCTTGAAACAACTTCATTGTACTCCAGAGCAGAATTTGGAAGCTGTTGTATCACTACTGCAAGATGATGCATACCAATGGTGGGATACAGTAACTAGTGAGGTGCCACCAGAACAAATAACTTGGGATTTCTTTCTCACTGAGTTCAGAAAGAAGTATGTGGGCAGTGTATACTTGGAAGAGAAGAGAAGGGAGTTTATTACCCTACGCCAGAGACAGCTGATAGTGGCTGAATATGAAAGAGAATTTGTCAGACTGAGCCGCTATGGGCGGGAAATAGTCCCTAATGAGGTCAAGAGATGCAAGAGCTTTAAGGAAGGACTCAATAATAACATTAAAGTAATGATTATAGCCTTGGGGATTTCAGAGTTTGCTAAGTTAGTGGAAACCGCACTGAAGGTTAAAAAAGTTAGAATGAATGAGTAGAACAGAAGGGATAGACAGCAGAAAAGAGGTTAGGGTCAGACCAATACATCTTCTGCCCCTAGTAAGAAATTCAGAGGTTCACCTACTCAGAGTTTTAGTAGAGCACCAAGTCAGGGTCAGTCACAGAGGCCCAAATCTCAGTTTGCACCAAGGAGAGGCCAGTCCACACCTTTAGTGGCTAGCTCTCTAGGGAAAGGGTTCAGGGGACCAGCCCCAACAGTATCTGTTGCTTGCCCACATTGCCAAAAATGGCATAAGGGTGAATGTTAGAGGATGATAAGTGCTTGTTTACGGTGTGGGTCTACAGACCATCTAATCCGAGATTGTCCTAGCAAAACTGCTACATCTACTCTGGTATTAACTGATAGGCTTGCCCCTACAGCTCCAAGGGGTAGAAAGCCGAGTAAGGCTGAGGCAGCAGATACTTCACAGAAACCTGTATCAGAATCTGTGGGGAGAGCAAAAGGTAGAAAACTAGCCAGAGCCTATGCTATGAGGGCACAGGAGGAACAGGATGCTCTAGATGTCATCAAGGGTACGTTCCTCCTCTATAATACTTTTGTGCATGCATTAGTGGATCCTGGATCTACTCATTCATATATTTGTATCAAGCTACCCATAGAAAAGGAAATACTAGTAGAGGAAAGTGATCAAGACATCCTGGTCACAAATCTGCTAGGCCACAATGTGGTAGTAAACAAAGTATATAAGGGCTGTCCATTAAAGTTTCAAGGTAAAGAGTTTTCAGCAGACTTAATCGAACTGCCTTTCCATGAGTTTGATGTGATTTTGGGAATGGACTGGTTATCCCATCATCAGGCAATAGTAGATTATAAATTGAAGAGAATCTCTCTAAAAATTACTGAGAACGAAGAAATAACAGTTGTGGGTGAAAGGATAGATTTCTTGTCCAATGTCATCTCAGCTACAGTTGCAAGGAGATGGTTGAGAAAAGGGTGTGAAGCCTATCTGGCACATGTGGTTGACACTAGGCAGGGTAAACTTAACTTGTCTGATATACCCACAGTAAGGGATTTCTCTGAGGTATTTCCTGAGAAATTGCCTAGTTTGCCACTAGAAAGGGAAGTTGAGTTTGCTATTAAGATTATGTCGGGTACAGCTCCGATTTCAATTGCTCCATATAGGATGACACCTGCTGAATTGAAAGAGCTAAAAATCCAGCTGCAAGAATTACTAGACAAGGGGTTCATACACCCCAGTGTGTCACCGTGGGGAGCTCTAATACTATTTGTTAAGAAGAAAGATGGGACACTGAGGTTATGTGTCGACTACCGGCAGTTAAACAAAGTAACAGTGAAGAACAAGTATCCGTTGCCTAGAATTGACGATCTGTTTGATCAGTTGAAGGGAGTCGGTGTGTTTTCTAAGATTGATCTAAAATCAGGGTATCATCAACTAAGGGTTAAGGATACAGATGTGCCTAAGACTGCATTTAGAACCCAGTATGGGTATTATGAATTCTTGGTGATGCCATTTGGGTTAACAAATGCTCCAACAGCATTCATGGACCTTATGAACCATATCTTCTATCCATACTTAGATTGGTTTGTAGTGGTCTTCATTGATGACATCCTAGTGTATTCCAAGGATAAAGCACAACATGATGAGCACTTGAGAATTGTTCTGCATACTCTAAAAGAGAAGAAACTGTATGCTAAATTGTCCAAATGTGAGTTCTAGTTGAATGAGATTGCATTCCTTGGACATGTAGTATCAGCTGAAGGGATTAGAGTGGATCCCAAGAAGATTGAAGCAGTGATGGAATGGAAGCCTCCTAGAAATACAACTGAGATCAAAAGTTTCTTGGGGTTAGTTGGATATTATTGAAGATTTGTAAAGGGATTTTCCTTTATAGCTACTCCAATGACCAAATTACTACACAAGAATATGAAATTTGACTGGAATGACAAGTGTCAAGCCAGTTTTGAGAGGTTAAAGGCTATGTTGACAGAGGCACCAGTATTAACACAGCCAGTGTCGGGAAAAGACTTCGTAGTCTATAGTGATGCCTCACACAATGGGTTAGGGTGTGTACTCACGTAAGAAGGGAAAGTGGTCGCGTATGCTTCCAGGCAGTTAAGGCCACAAGAAAAGAATTATCCTACTCATTATTTGGAGTTAGCAGCAATTATCTTTGCATTGAAGATATGGAGGCATTACTTGTACGGATAAAAATGCTACATATACACAAACCATAAGAGTCTAAAGTATCTGCCAACCCAAAAGGAACTTAATTTGAGACTGACGTAATGGATTGAATTCCTAAAAGATTATGATTGTGTGATTGACTACTACCCTGGGAAGGCAAACGTAGTCACTGATGCCTTAAGCAGAAAATCTATTATAGCATTAAGATCTCTGATTACCCAACTGTCCTTAACTCATGATGGAGTTATTTTGGCTGAGTTGCAAGTGAAGCCGAATCTATTATAACAGATACAGGATGGGCAGAAAACAGATGAGAAATTAGTGGCTGTAATGGGCAAAACACTGAGGGGAAGGAAACTGAATATGAGGTGAAAGAAAATGGGTGCCTGTACTGTAAAAAAGAGTGTGTGTACCAAATGATAAAGAGTTGAAAACCAGTATTCTGAAAAAAGCACATAACAGTGTGTATACTATGCACCCAGAAAGCACAAAAATGTACCATGACCTAAAACTTCGATACTGGTGGCCAGGTATGAAGAAGGACATAGCTGACTATGTAACTAGATGCTTGATATGTTAGCAAGTCAAAACAGAACATCAAGTTCCATCAGGTTTGTTACAGCCCATAAACATACCTGAATGGAAATGGGATCGAGTCACTATGGACTTTGTCAGTGGTCTACCTCTCACTTAGAAGAAGCATGATGCAGTATGGGTGATTGTGGATAGGTTGACCAAATCAGCATATTTTCTACAGTCAGAACTAACTACTCACTAGGAAAGCTAACAGAATTGTACATCAGTAAGATAGTTAAACTACATGGAATTTTGCTTTCCATTATATCTAATTGAGACCCGAGGTTTACATCTAGATTTTAGAAGACATTACAAGAATCCTTGGGCATGCAACTCCATTTTAGTACGGCTTTTCATCCTCAGACGGATGGACATTCAGAAAGAATAATCCAGGTAAATTATGAAAACTCATTGAGTTATTGCAAACAATAAATTGAACTGATAATGATAATAATAACTGAATATATGTGATAGGTCCTTGAGGATATGCTGAGGAGTTGTGTTATTGAGTTTGAGGGAAGCTGGGACTGATATTTTCCATTGGCAGAATTTGCATACAATAATAGCAATCAAGCTAGCATACAGATGGCACCCTATGAAGCACTGTATGGGAGAAAATGCAGAACACCTGTATGTTGGACTGAATTGGGTGAAGATAAGCTAGTGGGGCCAGACCTGATAAAACAGACAGAGGAAAAGGTGAAACTGATAAAGGCCAATTTAAAAGTTGCCTCAGACCGACAAAAATCTTATGCTAACTTGAAAAGAAAGGACATTGAGTATGAAGTTGGCAAAAAGATATTTCTCAAAGTATCACCGTGGAAGAAAGTGTTAGATTCGGGAAAAAGGAAAAATTAAGCCCTAGGTTCATTGGCCCATATGAAGTTATTGAACGTGAGGGATTAGTAGCCTACAGATTAACCTTACCACCTGAGCTGGACAAGATACATAATGTGTTCCATGTCTCGATGCTCAGAAGATACAGATTAGATCCTTCACATGTCATCTCAGCAAAAGAAATTGTGGTACAACCTGACCTGACATATGAAGAAGAACTGATTAAAATCTTGGCACGAGAGCTAAAAGAGTTCAGAAACAAGATAATTCCACTAGTGAAAATACTATGGAGGCACCATAACACGAAAGAGGCAACATGGGAGAGCGAGGAGACAATGAGGCAACAGTTCCCTCAGCTATTCACATCAGGTAAATTTCGAGGACGAAATTTTTATTTAGAGGAAGAGTTGTAACATCCTCCCCAGACGTGTTCTCAGACATTCTGCTCGTGACCTAATGTCAGTCCAGGCAAGTCAAGATGTCTGAAACTACACTTCGGTGATAGTGAACAGACATATAATGATGAAATAAAAAAAAATACAAGCAGGCATATAACGAGCAGGCATCGTAGCGATGGGCGACCGCACCGGGAAGGCCGTTGTCGATCCCAAGATCACGGGGAACCCTCGGAATTAAATTTCAGGATGTAAGTAAAGGTTTATTGAAATATAATTGACACTAGAATTATGAAAGAAAAATTAATAAATTAGTACAAAGAAAAATGAAAAATCGAGAAACAGACAAAAATCGGTGTTACTGAAAAATCGAGAATATAACCCGAAGAGGGGCATTTTGGTCATTAGACACTAAGAGTTGTCTTTTGACCTCAATGTCCATTAAAAATAAATGATATTACACTTTGGAAATATTATGAAAATTAAAATGAGATACATTATACGAATAGTGCAAGAAATTGGGTATAAATTGAATAATTAAAATCTTAACATATAAAATAACTTAATTAAAAGTGAGTGCAGCACTAAGGGGTATTTTAAACACCTAAAGGACATGTGTATGTCCACAAAACAATTCAGTTTCTGCATCATCTTCTCCAGCCAAAATGAACCTCCATGGAAGCACCATTGCCGCCCCACATGCAAGCTTCATTGGTGCATGATCAAGCCACCCTTTCCACTTGGTTCCTTCATTAAAACTTGCCTACTTACCTTGGGGAAGATACTGGCAACAAGAAAAACAAGATTTACTGAAGTTTAATGGAAGCTCCAAAAGCGTAAGTGTCCAAATCTTCTCCCTAGCTTTAGTAAACCTTGTGTTTAGGTTGAGATGAGTAGTTTGGTGAAGAGAAATGAAAAAAATAGTGAGCTATGAACTTGTCCATTTTCGAAAGCCATGAAGGTTTATTGTATTTGAGTTTTTCTTATCTCTAATGGATGAGAATTAAGGTTGATTAACTCAAATGGAAGTTATAGTAGGTTAATGTTCAAGTATGTGCATGTTAATGCTTGAATTAAGGGTTTGAAAATGGACTTTGATGCTTTGGTAAACTGCCATGTTTGGCAGCCTATAATATCATTAAATTGTATGTGAGTATATGTAATTTATTAATGAGATGTCATAATGTTAGATTGTGGGCAGCATGTGTAGTTGATATTGAGGTATGAGTATATGGAAGTGTATGTGTAATATTGATATTGAGGTATGTTGAATTTTGGTGGAAGTGAATGTTGAACTTGAATGGTATATTATGTGCAATGAGCACTTGAGTGTTCTGCCCAAAATGCTTACTGGAATTGTGTACAATATATATATAGAAGTGTCATGATTAAATGTTGAAGTATTGGGAGGAGGAGGATTGTCAAAATTGGAAGTGTGATGTTGAAATGCAGGTTGTGTATGTTGGCAGCACCTAAATTAGGTCATAAGTGCAAAACTGTGAACCCAATTGGTATGAGGCCAATGGGGGGTGAAACAAGACACCAAATAGGCCAACTTTCATATAGAAATATTGCCAAAATTCTGCCTAGAAATTGACCTTAAAAATGACCAAATATGGAATGGTAACCTTGCAAACCCAGATTTTTTACCATATGAACAGTAGTCACTAAGATGATCATAACTCACTCAAAACAGGTCCAAATGACCTGAAATTTTACCATGGATAGCTTAGACATAGAGCTACAATTATTATGAAGACACCAAAGCCCATAAATAGCTAGAACCAAGTCCAATAGCTTGCACAAGTTCGGGTACCAAAACTGCCAGAACTAAATGTGACCTAAAATTGACCAAATTTTGCACTAAAGGTGTAATATGTCCAACTTTAGTAAATTGACCATATCTTGGTCTATACAACTCTGAATGACCTGAAATTTTGTCAGGAGTGCAATAAGACATAGAGCTACAATTTTACTTATTTAACCAGAAGCTACAAACCAAGAGAAGTAGGACTTTAAGCTAGACCAATCTAGCACACAAAAATTGAGAATTTGACATTTACATACAATGATGCTTGAGGTAATTTGGCAATGAATGCCAACTTGTGGAAAGGGTAAATTGCATTATATAGACAGCATATTGAATTGTAAATTGTGATATGTTGATGCTAGAAACAACTTATTTATATTATCTAAAAAGGTCAACATATGCATTGACTTATGAAATTACATAATAGCTAGTAAACTCTAGAAATTGAAGAATTAAATAATTAATTTATAATGTGCCCTAGTTTGCCTAGTTGACTAGTTTGGATAGGTTGGCATGCCAATAAAATTCTGACAGCTGTTTTGTAAATGGCTTTATGCCATATTGTGTTTTTACGGCATATTATGCCGCACTGTAACTTTAATAGTCTACGGCTATACGTATTGTGTTATTATAGTTGGCTTATCGCCAGATTTATTATATGGCTTTTTAGCCACACTATTTGTATACCGGGAGACACTTTGTGACCGATGGTGTGATGGCCCGTGGTACTAGGTACCTAGTACCAGTATATCCGTTTATCCAGTCTGGTTAGTATATAGGCTACACGAACAGTTAATTTAAGCACTATTAAATTCAAATAGCTAAATCCAGTCTTCTGACATACAGCACCACTAAAATTAGCAGAAATTGAAATGTTAGCAAATAAAAGTATAAACAGCAACTACAAAGAATATCGATGTCATAAATTCATAAACAATTCATTTACTTTATTTTAGTGTATATTTCTTTATATTTGGCACCACTAAGCAAAATTGCTTAGCGCTTTATTTTTGTAACGCGTAGGTATTAGAGACACAGCTGGGGAGCCCAGCAGACCTATGACCGGGTGACACATCAGATCTGCACAGGAGTCCAGAGTCATCTGCACTACACTGCATACATGGTAGGACTTAGGATCTTGTGTAATGACCATTAGTTGTATTTTGACATTTTGTTATGTAATATGTATAGATATCATAAAACTTTAAAGTTTGTAATAATTTGTATATATTAAACTCCTATGGATAGTGTTTCGATGAATGTAAAATATGATGGACTATATTTTAAAATTATGAAATTGTGAGACTGAAAAATTAGTTGGAAGATTGAGATTATCATATTGATCTGTTTTTAAGAGGTTTAGAAGGACAGTTCGTCCGAAATAAAGACGGCACCTTGTCGGATTTTTATTACTATTTTGAAACATTGATTTTATTAAAATATGAAAATAGAACCAGTATGATATGAATGTTACATAAAAGACTTCTTAAAATCAAATTGAGTTCAGGAAATGAGATAATCACAGAATAGGTACTCCAGAACACCGTATAGCACGCCTTGCTCGGCTATACTGTAGATGGGTGAGGGGTGTTACAATGGGTATATGGGCATGTGTTGGCTCCTACTAGTTATATGTGGAGGTAGGTATTGATCAAGATGGAATCTGTTCCTCTAAGTAAATAAGGATAAAATCCTATGTTCATTTAATTGTTCTTGATGTTTTAAGTTCCTGGCCAGGACAGATAGAATTAATCAGAAAAGTGTTTCTGATGAGAAAATTTTTTTAATTAAGAACTGGAATTAAAAGAGAAAATAATATTCATAGCAAATGAGGTTTGACATAAACCATGATTCCAGCTCGAATTGGGATTTTATAACAGAGAGATTCTAGTGCATGGTAACATATGATTATAGGTTCATTTAAGGTAAACCTTATTACTGATTGGGTAGCTATGGCATGCTATGCTAGGTGTTAACCATAGTCTATGAGCTACATAAAATGATTTAGAGAAATCATTTATGGTAAGAAAGAGTTCTGATGATATTAAGAGTTGATATCATGTCTCATTGCCAATTAGTGATGAGCCTAGTAAGTCACACACATACACAAGTAATCACCAACTAAAATATGATTTAATTAATAATTAAAGAGTTTAATTGATTAATTAAATAGGTTTGGTTTGCAATTAGATTGCAAAGTCCCTAGCATGACTTGAAACCAAATCTAGGTTATTGGATGTATAGTATAAGTTTATATTTAAAGTGTTTGAATATGAATTTAATTAATGAGAAATTAATTAATAGAGATTAATTAATTAATTTATATTTGATATAAATTGATTAGAAGAAGAGAAATAATTATTTTGAGTTGAGAACTCAATTAAGTCACAGGGGTATTTTGGTCATTTCACAAGGTGACATGTGACACCATGAAATGGTGACACATGGCACTACACATAAGCTTGCCAAATGTCTTTTTATCATGTAAGATTATTAAAATTAAGATTAAATATAGGTTTGACACTTGGCACAATGTGATTGGGTCAATTAAACCTAGAACCAATCAGAGGGTAACATATGACAAGGGTTTTAAGTGGTGACCTAGCTATATAAGTATAAGGATGAAAGAACAAAAATAATAAGCTGCCATTCTCTCTTTGTGCCGCCACCCTTGGCTGCCCTCTCCCCTCTTCTTCTTCATCTCTCATCTATTCAAAGAGATTAGCAAATAATCTCTTGAATTAAAAATACTAGAAATTGTTTCTAGTGTCCTATTTACATTTGTAATCTCTCAAAAGGCAAAACTTGATTTTCTAATTCATAGAAAAAGCTTTAGAAGCTGTTCAAGGGCTCCCATAGGTGATCTTGGTGTGGATAAGCTAGAGGGACAATATCTGGTGTCCTAAAGACGCATCCCAAAGGTGCTAAACACACTGCAGTGCATCAAAAGTGTAACACCCTCCCGGTAGCAACTCCGTACATTCTACTGTTCCGGTGACCAGTGTCGGTCCGGACAGCTAGAACGTTCGGAAAAATATTTAAACTAAAGTGAGGAACCATAAATAACTCAAATATTAATAAGAAAAATTTAGTAAAAATTTTAGAAATAAAATACAACCAAGTTAAACGAGCCGGTGCCCTAGCGATGGGTAACCCAGAGGGAAGTTGCGGTTCTCGCAACTAAGAGCCCTAGACCCGAGGAAAAATTCATAAAATAATTTTTGGGACTCCAGAGAAGGGTCATTGAGGTTCCTATGGCATTAGAATGCCAAGAAAATACTTAGAAAAATTTTTCAATCGGTACAGACAATTTTAACCCGTTAAGCCAAACGGAGGGCATTTTGGTCATTTCGCCTTCAGAGACGATTTTGGCCGACTTGTCCAGTTGAGTAAATAATTATTATGACATAAAATATGAATTAAGGTTGATGAAAAATTAATTTAAAGTTAGTAGAAAAGAAAACAAAAGAAAAATAAAGAAAATTAGGGATAATGACATCACATTATGTCATTATCTTACTCCCAACCAATCACAAGTTAACAAGCATTCTTAAAACATTTAAAAGATACAAAATAGACCAAAAATTCTGGTCATCTTCTTCTTCTTCTTCCTCAAAACGTGACCTCTCTTCCATAGCCCTCCATAAAAATTTCTTGCATCACTTCCATTTTCCCATGAATTTCCACTATAAAACCCTAGACACCTTTCTTTAAAACTTATCCATACCTCTTGGGGAAGTGTTTGGCAGCCTAGAAAAGGAAGGAAAGTGAAGTTTGAGCTTGGAAAATTCTGCCCTACAAGAGGTTAGTGCACTTATACACCTTAAGCTCTCTATTTCCATGTTAGTGACTTGAATTGAGTAAGAATTTGTGAATTAAATGAACCAAATATATGTGTATGTCCACCATGAATTTCGGCAGCCCTAAGGAAGGAACAATGATGGAGTGTTTTTGATGGTTTTAATGGACTTAAAATAAATTAGAGATTATGTTAAAGGTGTATATACACATATAGAATGAATGAAAGTGCTTAACTAGGTGTATGGGTGAATTGAAAGGGAAAATTAGGGTTTTGGGAGTGAAAAATTGGACTTGGCTTATGAAATGATTCATGGACATTCTAATGGTCAATTAGTGACCATTTGAGGCAAGTTAATCATAATTTGAAGTGAGCTAATGTATGGAAAATTGAAATGGGAAGGCTGCCTAGAGACAGCAGCAATGAGGCTGTGATTCCAGCCCATTTAGACAGCCATAACTTTGGCTGTGCAGGTCCAATTTGTGTTTGGCCAATTGGACATGAAACTAGACTTATAATGGAAAAATTTTTCTGAAGAAACCATGCCCAAAAGACCAAAGCAAGTGGACCAAAAGTTGGCCCCAATTCGGATACCCTGCAACAGCACCTGCAGAAATGACCAAATGAACAGTAACTGTTCATTTGGCCATAACTCACTATAGATATGGTCAATTGACCTGACATTTTTACATCAACAAGTTAAGACATAGACAAACAACTTTCATGAAGAAACCTACCCAAAATTATGATCAGAACCTAACCAAAATGGCAGTCACAGTCACTGTTCATGGTACTGTAGATTTGGTAATTCTGCAATTTTTCCAATCCGGCCAGCTGTGGTTTTTGGACCATAACTGGAGCTACAAAACTCCAAATGGAGTGATTTAAAAAAAAAATTCAACTAGACAAAATAAGGAACAACTTTCATGTTTACCATTTCCTCAAATTCCCACTTTATGTGATTGCTTAATGGAACAAGAAATTAGGCTTCAAAAGCTGAAATTGCTTCCCTTGGTTTAAGTTTAGAAATGGTATTAATGCTTAATGCCAACAAGTTTTCAATGCAAAATGTGGTATGTTGGGTGTGTTAAAACCAATGTACCTATTTTCTATCCAAAAGTCAACATTTTTGTTGACCAATAAGGTGAATAGTGACACCAAAACTTGAAAATTCAAAATTTGAAATTAGAAATGCATCTAGGGGACTTTAAAATGCAATTGGCAATTAATACTAGCAAATGTAAAACTAAAAATGTGGGATCTTGGTGTAATTAGAATTAATATATCCATTAAGTATAAAAGGTCAACATTTTGGGTTGACTAGTAAGGTGAATAGTAATCAAAATGATTAGTAAATTAAGATGAAGACCTAGAACCAATTCTAAGCTTAATTGCTTAGAATTGTATGACAAATGTGGACTATGCATCCTAGTCAAAATTGTTAAAAAGAAATTAAGGCCATAAATTTAAAATCCATGAAATATTTATGGATTACTTGAAACATGAAAAATAAGTCACCAAATTGATTTGAATAATTAGTTAGGGCTTATATGCCCATCACAAATGGAATTCATAACATATTAATAACTCAACTTGAAATATAAAAATTGTAATTACATGAGTAGATTCTTGAATGTATAAATGAGAAAAGAAAAATGTTTTGAGTACAATGGTATAAAAGGATAATTGATGTGAATTGTGATCATATAAATGATAAAATAAATGTATGAATTATAATCGAAATTTATCATGAAATAATGAAGTCATAAAATACAATATATTAATATTTAATGATATTATGTGCCCTTGTATTGCCTAGACATGTGTGTCAGATTGGATAGTTTGGCATGCCAATAGGGTATTATTTTAGCAGTACTGCGAAAGGCTTTATGCCTGTATTCATGGCTTTATGCCTGCATTCATGGCTTTATGCCAACATTCATGGCTTTTATGCCCGATTATATGTTATTATGACTTTTTAACCATGCTGACTGCATACGTGATTGACGTTCTGCGTCCCATGGTATGACGGCCTGAGACACCGTGGTGTCCAGTGCCAACGACCCGTTATCCAGTTTAGTCAGCCTGTCGTAGGTTACTTGGGCAGTGTAATTTATTAAAATAAATTAAGACTATTAGTAATTAAAAATATTAGAAATCAAATAAATGAGTTAATAAGACTTTAAAAGAATTAGTTACAATTATGAAATGATCCAAACCACATAAAAATTGTTAAGTAAAATGATAAAAGAGTTGCAAAAATAGGTATAACTTAACTAAATATTTTAAATGTACCTTCTATTGCCATATAAATATAAACTGAGTATTTTTATTAATTTTGTATGTTGTATATTATCCCTGTGAATTTCGGAATTAAACGCTTTCAAAGCGAAACAAATGAGAACAAAAGATAATTAATATTAGACACATTGTATTAAATTAAATTGATTCTTAAATATTCAAATTATGCTTCGTTCTTTCTTTATTTGTATATTTTATTTTCTTGTTCTATTATTGCACCACTAAGCAGCAATGCTTAGCGCGATGGATTTGTTTCCTCGCGCAGGTACTTTGACTAAGATTTTTGGAGTCCAGATCTGCAGAAGTGGCTGGAGTATTCAAGGTTGTCACCTCCTTAGCAATGCATGTAGATAGGGCCCATATAGATCATATTTTGTATTTAGTATAAAATTCTAGATATTGTATTATAATGTAGATTATGAGCAGGTAATTAATAGAAATGTAATGTAATTTAATAAATTAGCTTTTTCATATGTAATTAATTTATATATCATGTAAATTATGAAATTATGTAAATTAAAGAAATTTGAAAATTTTACTTATGTGGTTTGAGCATGAATGAGATTGTATGGATTCGAAGACAGATAAGAAATATATAGATAATGCATGGAAATGAATATGAAATTGAGATATATAAATGAGATGTGAATTATGAGATGGTTATGAAAATAATTGATGAGATTTTATTTGTAAAATATTATTGAAACTTTCAAACAGGTAAATAGTAAAATACGTCAACTGGTAATAAAATAGGGAAAACTCCGCTGGTTTCTCCGTCGAAAAATTTATTAATATTAAAATATATCGAGATCAAAATATGAAAGGAATAAAGTAAGATAAGATAGGGTGCTCCGGCACCGAATGTAGCACACTTTGCTTGGCTACACTGTAGTCGGGTGAGGGGTGTTACAAAAAGGTTAGTGCACTTGTTCTTGATCTAATATAGGGTTCTAATAGATTAATCTATTAATTCTAAAATCTTAAATGGCAAATGTGGATCCAAAAAATATATTAAAAGAGTTTTAATATGCTATTTATCATTGAAATCAAATAGATAAAAATAAATCTTACATGATGCATGTGACCCTAGAAGAAAAATTTTGAATTTCAATGATCTAAACTTGTGTTTTTCATGCTTTCGCTCCTTCATTACCATACTAAAACTGAATTGGAAGGGCTTCTCTCGAAGGCGTCTCTCCTTTTTCATGCTTTCTATCTTCCTGTATTTATATTAGGTGTCTTAAGGTTATGTTTCAGAGTCCCAAGAGCATTAGAATTCTATCTGGCCCATGAAAAGAGCAGTTAGAGTCGCATAGGAATACTAGCTATTGCATAGTACATGGCCCATGTGGCACTACATGGCCCAGGGGCATGTAAGTTTCTAGACTGCACTTGGCTTCTTTTAGATGGGAGGGAACAAGTTACATGGGGCTCTTATGGTTTACACGAGTTGAGATGCACGGATCGTGTACTATTTTTCTCCTTTAGTACTTCAACTTTAGGTGTCCAGTGAGTTACACAGGGTCTTGGTAAGGTACGTGGGGCCATTTACACGACCCATGTACTATGGCTCTTCATGCTTCCTTCAGTTTTTCTCCTACTAGAAGGTTACACAATGTAACATCCTCCCTGTACGTATTCTGTACATTCTGTTGCTCCAGTGGCCAAATAACAGTCCAGGCAAGTCAGGATGTCTGGAACTATACTTTAGTGATAGTGAACAGACATATAATGATGATGTCACACCCTACCCCTCCGTAAGGCATAACATGATCCTGTAGTATACCTAATGAATTACCAACTTCGTCTACTGATAACCCATTAAATACACTACAAGGGATTTTAAACCTTTTCTTACTTCTTTTTACAGTGGTGAGCACTATTTATAGGTGTTAAAAAAAATTTTAACTGAAATGAAACCAGATAACACATTTGATGTCACACCTTACCCCTCCGTAAGGCATAACATGATCCCGTAGAATACTTAATGAACTATCGAACTTCACCTACCGATAACTCATTAAGTACCCTACAAGGGATTTTAAAACAATTTTCTTACATTTTGGAAGTGGTGAGCATTTTAGTGAGAATTAAAAACCATTTATTCAAAGCTTAAGGACTAGTAAAAATTTTTGTCCATTTAAATTTTGCCGCAAATTTTATAAAAATTTTGACAGAGTTCCCTCTGTATTTTGAGAAACCAGTTCTTTAAAGACCTGTAAAAAGCACTTCCAAAATATTTCACAACTCCCAATCTCTAATAAAACTCAAATCAACCCAATTCAAATCACTTCAAGGCAATTTCCACAATTTAATCAAATTTGATCATCACAAAATTTTTAATACTTCATCAACAAGGCATAAAGCAGAAAATTCATTTTTACAAATATTAAATTTACAGAAGCAAACCCAAAATAATATTATTACAATTTATTTACAACTGCTCAATTTACATTGATACTTATGACATTACAGTATTTACATCAAAATAACCATAAGGGTATAAAACAATACCCGTACAAAAGGGATCAAGAAGTTCTTGTCAATCCCGCAGCTCACTCTGCTGCTTTCTCTTTGCTCTTATCTGCGACAGTAAATTAAACTATCGCTGAGTATAAACATACTCAGTGGTGCACAATAAAAATTTAAAATGCGATACATAAATCATTTATTGATGAAACATAATTTGAATACTTCACAATCACATTTCACAAATATCAAAGCTCATAACAACTCATTTTGTCAAATAATATATTAAACACAGTTTAGTCAAACAATTTCATAAACACAGTGTTGCCAAAATCATACACAGCTTAAGCCATGACACAAAATTTCCGATCAATGCCGTGTTGTACACCACGACAAAGCAATCTACAACCCCATTAATCGAAATCAATGAGGGAGGTGGCTAGCTAGCTAATGAGTACTCATCCGATCTACAACCTCAACTGGCAAACCAGAGAGGGAGGAAAATAAATGATCTCAACCCCATAAATGAAGGAGGAAATGTGATACTGTCATACTAAGTGTGAATCCAAAATCAATTTAAAACAATTATTTTCAATAATTTATGAGAGATCCCAAAGAATTTTCAAAGTCATTTTTGTATTCACAAAGTGGCAACACAATTCATAAATAACACAGTGATTTCATAAAGTATAGCAACTCAAATTTTCAATTAGAAAATAATTACATAAATTTATTGTGAACAAACCTGACTGGAATCGCCTCTAGGCCTTGACTCAGTCTCTCCGAGCTTCCAAGTCTTTTTCAGCTGAAACACACAATTTCATAGTGTTTCAGTACCATAACTTAACATAAGTCCAAAAATAAATTTAACTTCACTTTAACTAGCTCTATTGCGTTAAATTCGACGTTCTCAAAATTTTTGTGTTTTGGGTTACTATTCACTACACTATTCAAGTCAGATTGTTGACTTTTTAAGGATTAATAGGTATGGGAACTCCAGCTTCAACCACATACCACATTTTGGTCACCAAACTTGTTGGTTTTGGTCATTTTCTCAAAGCTTAGGTCATTTTGGCAAAATTGCAAATTTTCCGTTTTGGTGCTCCGAAGTTGCACTGTTCCATTGGTCAATCTACTGTTGGAATTTGACAAAACTTCC
Source organism: Hevea brasiliensis (assembly GCF_030052815.1). Taxonomy (NCBI): domain Eukaryota; kingdom Viridiplantae; phylum Streptophyta; class Magnoliopsida; order Malpighiales; family Euphorbiaceae; genus Hevea; species Hevea brasiliensis. The sequence continues at coordinate 504,894 of NW_026614673.1, forward strand.
TTCATAGAAAATGTTCCTTATTGTCTTAAGTGTATTCTCATTTTTGGATCACCTCAATCGGAGTTTTGTAGCTCAAGTTATGGCCAAAATAAGTTTACTGTTCACGTGCACTGTTCATACTGGTATCTTGGGTTCTGGCAGATTTTGATCCAATTTTGGTCAGTAATTTGATCAAGTTAAGTTCATAATTTGGTCTAACTTTCTTCATATGAAATGTTCTACTATGTCTTAGGTTTCCATCGGCTCAAGAATCGCCTAAATCTGAGTTTCCTAGAGAGAGTTATAGCCATCCAAACATTACTGCTCACATGAAAATCTGCAGAGTTGCAAGTTTGGTAACTCAACTTTGCTCAATAATTTGAATGGGTTAATGGCATAATTTGGGGTGATGTTCTTCATGAAAGTTTTAGATCTATATCTCCTCTAACCCCTGGCCAAATTTCAGGTCAATTTGACCTGTCTAACTCGAGTTATGACTGTTCATTTGGTCAGTTTGGTGCAGTGGCAGCCTGCTCTCATTTCACTTTGGTCAATTGTTTCACCAAGTTTTAGTCAGTTTTTGGCCATGGTTCCTTAATGAAAATTGTGCTATTTTATGTCTATTTTCATCCCCAATTGGTGGCATATCAATTGGACTTGTAAAATTTGAGTTTTGGTCCTTCAAAGTGGGTTTGGTCATGCTGCCAGCAGCATGACCATTGGACCTACGAATTTGGTTTTCATTCCAACAATTCCCACACAACTTATTTGGTCATAATTGACCATTATTTCATTTCACAATAGGTCAAACATGCCATTTATGCATTTCTCCAAATTTTGGTTCATAAACCCTAGCATTGAAACCCTAATCTCACTAACTCTTGCATTTAACCATTTCAATGCCTTTAACTATCATCACTTAACTCATTAACGTTCATATTCCTATCCAAGCCAAATCAAGCCATGCAAATTACACTCTTCACAATGCTGGCCGAAATTTCCTCTCTTCCTAAACATGCAATATTTTTCAATTTCTCCATATAATCTCATTCATTTCTACCCTAAATCCATCATATATACTAAAAAGAGAAGTTGGATTAGCTTACCTTAAGTGAGCAGAATTTGTCTATCCAATTCTTCAACTTTGCTTGATTTATTTGCTCCCAATCTTCTTATCAAAGTTCAAATACAAGTTTTAGTTATGGGATGTAAAGATTTCATGAAAAGATTTAGGGTTTAAGGGAAGATTTAGATGGCTTCAATGGAGGTTTTAATCATGGTGAGGGAGAAGAAAATGGGAGGCGGCAACCAAAGGAAGGAAGAAGACTTTTTTTTTGTTTTTTTTTTCTTTTATTTTCTTTCATCTTTATCACTTAAAGAAGACCAAAAATCTAATTTAATAAATAATTTAATAAATTTGTTTGTGACATCATTAATGATGTCATCAACTTTGACTTTTCCATCTTTTTTTTTTCTATTAGTTCTTTAATTTAATTCTCGATTCTGAAATTTTCTTTTCTCCGATTTTATTGGACAGTTAGGTCAGGAGTCAACTCTCGGGGTCAATTGACCAAATTGCCCCTCGCCGGTTCATCCCGGTTTGCAAATAATTCCATATTTCTTCCGGCTCCCTGACCTAATTATTTGACTGGCTTAACAGTTCTTTTTCATGATTTTCTCTTTTCCACTATGTTCATAAGGGTCCTAAGGACTACAGCGTCACTTTTTACGGTTCGAAATTTGAGTTTAAAACGACTTCGCAGTCGTTCCCGAGGAGGTCACCCATCGCTGTGACTCTTGGCTCGTTTAACTTCTTATGTTCTGTTTTTCCCATTTATACTTAACTACTTGAACATTACTAATTATTTGTTTTTATGGTTTCTCAAGTTGTCTTAAGTGTGGCCCTAATCCCATTAATTGTCCGGACCGACACCGGTCACCGGAACAGTGAAATATACCAGGCTATACCAATAGGGGTGTTACATTTGAAGTATTAATAATTTCTGTAAAAATTTTGGCAGAGTGCCATCTATATTTTGAATAAAGCAGTTCTTCAAAAACCTGTAAAAAAGCACTTCCAATATTTTGTTCAATCCCCAAACTCTAATATCCAATCAACACAATAAGTTTCTCAACATTTGCCAACTTAAATCCATAATAATTTTCCAATATTTTCAAAAGCTGAGATAAAAGAAATATATCACAATATTTACAAACCAAAATAATTTACAAATTTAGTTTACAACTTTAATGTACAATTTTAATTTACAACTGCTCAAAACTAAGAACAATATATACATATAGTGAACATACATTACAATACAAAATGCAAAATATGGTATACTCAATATACCCGATGAACTCTCAATGTAGTACTAGTAGCCTAGTCTGCTGCCCTGTCAGTCAGTCTACCTGCGATAGTAATGAAAAGCTATCGCTGAGTAAAATTTACTCAGTGGTGCACAATGACAATTTGAATTACGATATATAAAACTTTTATTGACAATTTATAAATCAATTAATTCACAATTCCATTTCACAATTTACAAAGTTCATATAACACAAATTTGATTAAACAATTGAATAACACAGTTTTGCCAATCAATAACACCATTTGATCAATAACTGAATAACACAGTTTTACCAATCAATAACACAATTTGATCAAATAACTGAATAACACAGTTTTGCCAATCAATAACATAATTTGATCAAATAACTAAATAACACAGTGTTGCCAATCAATAACACAATTTAGGCCATGATACAAATTTTTCCAAACATGCCGTGTGTACATCACGACAAGGCACACTCACCCCAATAATCGAAATCAATGAGGGAGGAAGCTAGCTAGATAATGAGAACTCATCCACACTCACCTTAGACTGGTAAGTCAAAGAGGGAGGAATATAATCACACTCACCCCATAAATGGAGGAGGAACATAGTAATATTGTCATGCCAAGTGTGAATCAAAACAATTCCAAATCATAATATTTAAATATTTCATACAAACCACAAATCATATTTTATCTCAAAATTTTCATTTGCAAAGTAGGCACCACAATAATTTCCAAATAATATTCCCAAAGCTAAAACAATAAAAAATTATTCATAACTCATTTCTCCAAATAAATTTTTTGATAAAAGCAGTGAATATAAAAAGTATTGTGCACAGACCTTTGATATATGCCTCTTAGCCCTGACTCAGTGTTCCTTACGCTTCTCAATATCCTTTTCAACTGAAACACACTATTTAAAGTATTTCAGTACTTAATGAATTTGTTTCTAACAATAAAATCCAATATTTAAATTTTCTTGGTACTATTCCCTTCAATTCATTTCATTAATCAACCTATAATGTTGACCCTTAATGCACTCTAAGTGAGTCAATTCTAATGTTACCAATATGTCATATTTTATAGCCCTTTAGTGTTGGTGTATGTTACCAATTTCAATTCCAAGTGTATTGCATTTTATTGCAATTTACTGAATTTCGGTGTACTAATTTGACCTAGCCGGACGACCTAGTTTCCTCGGTTTTCGAGTTCTGGTCCAAACTACAAACTTGTAGGTCTATGTCATATTGCACGCGGGGCAAAATTTCAGGTCATTTTGAGTTGTGTAGACCAAGATATGGTCAATTTACCAATGCTAGATAGAATGCACTAAAATGGTAGGCTTAGGTCATTTTTAGGTCACTTTTGGTTCGGCCAGTTTTGGTACCTAAAATTGTGCAAGCTATTTGGCTGGTTCTGGCCATTTCTGGGCTTTGGTTTCTTCATAAGAATTGTAGATCTATGTATAAACTATTCATAGTAAAAATTTCAGGTCATTTGGACCTGTTTTGAGTAAGTTATGGTCAAAATACTAACTGCTGCTCAAATGGTCAATTTTCAGGCTTTCTAGTCACTAATGCGGACTTGGTCATTTGTCAAGTTACCTTCTAGGCAGAATTTAGGTAAGCTTCCTTCATGAAAGTTGGCACATTTTGTGCCTAGTTTCACTTCCAATTAGTCTCATACCAATTGGAGTCACACACTTAAAGTTCTAGGACAAAACATGCACCGCCCTACTACACACTCCTCATCACTTACCAATTACATATTCAACACTTACCAAATTACTTCCTTCATGCCAATTCTGGTTTGTACCTTACCATTAACACATTTAACAACACATTTTGGTCATTTTTGTAACACCCCTATGTTCGATAGTGCGTTTTACTGTTCCGGTGACCAGTGTCGGTCCGGACAGCTAGGATGCCTAGAACAACATTTGAATGTTGGTGAGGAGACATAAAATAATGAAATACAAGAAAAGAAAATACAAGAGAAAAAAAATAAAAATAATATCAATGAAATGAAACTAAGTTAAACGAGCCAGCACCGCAGCGATGGGTGACTGCAAAGGGAAGTTACGGCGCAAGCAATAGCCGACCCCAAAACTGCAGGGAAACCTCGGAATTTAGTTTCGAGACATAATTAAAGGCTTATTAAAGTATAAATTTTATTAGAAATATCAAAGAAAAATTAATTAATTAGTACAAAGAAAAATGAGAAATCGAGAAAACGACAAAACTCGGTGTTACCGAAAAGTTAGGAATGCAACCCGAATAGGGGCATTGTGGTCAATTAACACCCTGAGTTACCTTTTGACCTCAATTTCCATTAAAAATGAGTGATAGCACACTTTGAAAATATCATAAAAATTAAAATTGTGGTACATTATAATAATAGTGCAAGAAATGGGGTATAATTTGAACAATTAAAACTTTAACACATAATATTGTTTAATTAAACTATAGTGGAGCACTAAGGGGTATTTAAACTCATTAAGGGACATTTGTATGTCCACTAAGCAATTCAGTTTCTGCTTCTTCTTCTCCATGCTGAATTGAGGTCCCAAATTCCTCCATAGCCAAAACCTTCAAAAGCTCCACAATCTTCACCCTTTTCAACTTAAACCCCAAAGCTTGCTTCATTAACTTTGCTCCCCACATCACAAGGAAGAGTTAGATAGCAATTTTAAGAAGTTTAGTGAAGTATTGGTCAAGCTTTAAAAGTGGTAAGTGTGTATTTTCAATTCTTGTTTCATTAAACCTTGAGTGGATGTTGTAGGGAGTTGTTTTGTGGAAGAAGTTTTGAAGTTTGATGATTTAATGGTGATACACCATTTCAGCAGCCATGGGAATTCAGTATATTTAACTTTTTTTCACTTGTAAATGGTTGTTTAAGATGTTGATGTAAGTGTTTTTGTGTGTAGGAATGATTTAGACAATGTATACTAAGTGTATGTGTAATGGTGCAATTGGTTTTGGAAGCTTGAAAGCAATTTGAAGGAGATGTGTTCAATGAGGTAATTTAGCAACTTTAAAGTGTGGTTAGAAATGTGTAGTTTCATGGAATGGTTTTGTTGAATTATGATGCTTATGGTGGCAGCATGTGTATGTGTATAATTGTTTGGATTTAGACATGTAAATGAGGTATATTCATGTGGTTAAATTGTGTAAATGGACTTTGCAAAATTCTGAGTTATAATATGTATGTTGAGAATGGTTACAAGCTGTTTAAAATGACCAAAATGTGTTGTTAAGTGTGTTAATGGTATGGTACAAAACAGAATTGGCATGAAAGAGTTAGCTTGGTAAGTATAGGATGTGTAATTGGTAAGGGATGAAGAATGTGTAGTAGGGCAGTGTATATTTTAGCTTAAAACCTCAAGTGTGTGACTCCAATTGATATGAGACTAATTGGAGGTGAAACTAGGCACAAAATGTGCCAACTTTCATGAAGAAAGCTTACCTAAATTCTGCCTAGATGGTGACTTGAAAAATAACCAAATCCGGATTAGTGACTTGAAAGCTTGAAAATTTACCATTTGGGCAGTAGTTAGTGTTTTGACCATAACTCACTCAAAACAAGTCCAATTGACCTGAAATTTTTACCATGAATAGTTTAGACAAAGATCTACAATTCTTATGAAGACACCAAAGCCCAAAAATGGCCATAACCAAGCCAAATAGCTTGCACAAATTCAGGTACCAAACTAGCTAAACCAAAAGTGACCTAAAAATGACCTAAGCCAACCATTTTAGTGCATTCTGTCCAGTATTGGTAAATTGACCATATCTTGGTCTACACAACTCAGAATGACCAGAAATTTTGCCCTGCGTGCAATAAGACATAGACCTACAAGGTTGTGGCTTGGACCGAAACCCAAAATGTGACACCCCTTACCCATCTACTGTGTAGTCGAGCAAGTTATGCCACTCAGTGTGCCGGAGCACCAATTTATGTTTCTATTTACAATTTATCCCTTTTTAATTCATTTATTTTCAATTTTTGATAAATCTGAATTTTTCTGCAAATTTTATAGAAAATCATGAGTGTCTATCAGAATTAGAAAACAGTTCTTCTGAACCTGTTTAAAACACTTCCAATATAATTTCCAAATCCAAACTCCATTATACACATTTCAAGTCAATCTCAAAATCTCATTCTCAAATCACAATACTATTTTCAAAACTTTTCTGTTCACTTCATCACTTGAAGCATATTCATAAATATTTCTCAACATTTCATTTATCAACATACATTATGCAGAAAATTTCAATAATATGAAATTTCATATATTTACATTAATACATAATTACAAGAGTTTATGGTTACAATCCAAACTAATACAAAATGCCAAAATACAAAATGCTACCAAAATCCTAATGTCCTACCATATGCACTGCAGAGGTGAGGTGACTCTGGACTCTGGATGCAGCTCTGAAGGCTCACCCTGTCTGATGTCTGCTGAGCTCCCCAGCTAGGTCTCTAGTACCTGCGCATAGCAAAAGTGACGTGCTAAGTAATTCTGCTTAGTGGTGACAATATAAAATAAAATAAAATAAAATAATTATGTAGAATGTATGATTTCATTTTTGGGTAGACTTAATTTCTGGTATTATTTGTAGTATTATTCAATTAAAATTTGGCAAGGTTTATTATCATTGCCCGAGTAACCCATACTATTTGACTGGACTGGATAAACGAGTAAACTGGCACTGGATACTAAGTACCTCGGACCATCACACCATCGGTCACATTGTGTCTCCCGGTGTGCAACAGAACAACTAATAAGCTGTAATAATTGTCAGGATTAAAATCCAAGTGTAATAATTCAAATAACATAGCCAAAGGCTATTATGTCACAGAATGGCATGGGAAGCCATGAAACACAGAATGGCATAAAGCCATATATAGAACCCTATTGGCATGCCAAGCTATCCAAACCAATCTTGTTAGGTATACTAGGGCATTTTACACTTTTAAGTTTCACAATTTTTGGAATTTAAGTTTTAGTGTTACTATTCCATTTATTGGTCAACAAAAATGTTGACTTTTGCATAGGTAATAGGTACATTGGTTCTAATATCATCAACATACCATATTTTGCATTTAAAATTTGTTGGTATTGGTTGCCAATACCATTTTCTAAGCTTAATGTTAGTTGGGCAGAATTTTCAGTTTTTATGCTTTGTCTTTACTGTTTCACTGGTCAATTTTGCTGTGGGAATTTAGCAAAGTTATCAACATGAAAGTTGTTCCTTATTTTGTCTAGTTGCATTTCCTTTTTGAATCACTCCATTTGGAGTTTTGTAGCTCAAGTTATGGTCCAAAAACCACAACTGGCCGGATTGAAATTTTGTCCAGAATTTCTGGATTGACCATATCTACAGTGTAATGAACAGTGACTGCAACTCACCTTTTGAATATGTTCTAGTCATAATTTGGGTTATGTTTCTTCATGAAAGTTGTTGGTCTATATCTCAGCTTGTTGCTGGTAAAATTTCAGGTCAATTGGACCTTTCTACACTCATTTATGGCCAAATGACCAAATATTGTTCATTTGGTCATTTTGCCCAGGTAGACTGCAGGTCACCCGGATTAGGGCTAGCTTTTGGTCCATTTGGTTTGGTTTTATGGGCATGATTTCTTCACCAAAGTTGTGCCATTATGTGTCTAGTTTCATGTCCAATTGGCCCTGCACCAATTGAACCTCTACAATTCAAGTAATTGCTGCCCAAACCTGCTGGACTCATGCCCAATTCTGCAGGTCACCAAGGGCAGCCACACCAAACCCAAATCCCATCACTCAACGCACTTCATTTTTTATTCAAACCAAACCAAATGGTCACTAATTGACCATTAAAACCTACTTCCATCATCACATGATCAAAGTCCCATTTTCCCACTCTAAACCCTAACTCAACATTTTAAACCATGCATTAGGATTGCATTTCATCAATCCACATAAAAGAGACATATTGTGGGCAGCCATACTACTCTTTTAACTTCATTAAAATCATCAAAATCTTGCCCAACCAAGGCTGCCAAAACTTAGGGTTTACATACAAATGGTACTCCATCAATTTCCTTATCATTTGCACTCATTCATAAGTATTAAACATGAATTTAAATTGAAATTTAAGTTTAAGTCACTAACCTCTATGGAGTGAGATTTTCCCACTTGCTAAAGCTCTTCCTTTTCCTTTCTTTTTGCTCCCAAAATACTCACCAAGATGATAGAACAATTTTTTGTATTGACAATTAGGGTTTTTGGTGGAAGAAAGCTAAGGAAATGGAGGTTTTGAAGTTTGTTAATGGTGGTTATGGTGAAATGGTTCACGGCAAGGAAGAAGCAAAAAAGAGAAATCTGAATTTTTGTTTCATTTTCAGCCCATTTTGTCTCTTTAAAATAATTTAATGCCATGTGTTCATATTGGATAGGTTGGAAAAACTTTAATGACATCATTATGATGTCATAATGCTATTTTCTTTCATTTTTTCTCCATTTCTTATCTAATTAATTTCAATTAAATTTTTAACAATATTTAGTCATATTTTATGTTATATAAATTATTTATTTAACTGGACAAGTTGGCCAAAAATCATATCTGAAGACGAAATGACCAAAATACCCTCCGTTTGGGTTAACGGGCCAAAATTATCTGTACCGATTGAAAAATTTTTCTAAGTATTTTCTTGGCATTTTAATGCCATTAGAACCTCAATGACCCTTCTCTGGAGTCCCAAAAATTATTTTATAAGTTTTTCCTCGGGTCTAGGGCTCCTAGTTGAGAGAACCGCAACTTCTCACTAGGTTACCCATCGCTGGGGCACCGGCTCATTTAACTTGGTTGTATTTTATTCCGAAAATTTTTTCTAAATTTTTCTTATTAATATTTGAGTTAATTATGGTTCCTCACTTTAGTTTAAATATTTTTTTGGACATTCTAGCTGTTCGGGCCGACACTGGTCACTGAAACAGTAGACTGTATGGAGTTGCTAAAATGAGGATGTTACAACTCTTCCCCTCTAATAAAAATTTCGTCCTCGAAATTTACCTGATGGAAACAGTTGAGGGAACTGTTGCCTCATCATCTCTTGACTTTCCCAAGTTGCCTCTTCAGTGTTGTGGTGCCTTCAAAGCACTTTCACCAGTGGAATTTGTTTATTTCTCAGTTCCTTCACTTCCCGAGCTAGGATTTGTATAGGTTCTTCTGTATATGTCAAGTCTGGTTGGATTTCATTCTCTTCCATGGAAATGACATGTGAAGGATCTGAGCGATATCTTATCAGCATAGAAACATGGAATACATTATGAATTTTATCCAATTCTGGTGGTAAAGCTAGCCGATAGGCCATTGGTCCCACACGTTCAATGACTTCATATGGGCCAATGAACTTAGGGCTTAACTTACCCTTTCTCCCAAATCTCAGTACTTTCTTCCACGGTGAGACTTTGAGAAACACTTTATCACCAACTGCATACTCTATCTCTTTTCTCTTCAAGTCGGCATATGATTTTTGTCTATCTGAGGCAACCTTCAGATTAGCTTTGATTATCTTCACTTTCTCCTCAGTCTGTTTCACTAGGTCTGGTCCTACCAGTTTATCTTTGCCCAATTCAGTCCAACACATTGGGGTTATACATTTCCTCCCATACAGTGCTTCATATGGAGCCATTTGAATGCTAGCTTGATAGCTATTGTTATATGCGAATTCTGCCAGTGGAAGGTATCAATCCCAACTCCCCTTAAACTCAATAACACAACTCCTTAGCATATCCTCCAGGATCTATCACATAATTCACATTGTTACTATCATTTCAATTTATTAATTACAAAAATTCAATTAGTTTCTAAGTTTACCTGGATTACTCGTTCTGACTGTCCATCCGTTTGGGGATCAAAAGCCGTGCTTAAACGGAGTTGTGTGCCCAAGGCTTCTTGCAACTTTTTCCAGAATCTCGATGGAAACCTTGGGTCTCGGTCAGATATGATGGAAAGTGGGATTCCATGTAGTTTAACTATCTCACTGATATACAATTCTGCTAGCTTCTTCAGTGAGTAGTCAGTCCTAACTGACAAAAAATGTGCTGACTTCGTCAATCTATCCACTATCACCCATACTGCATCATGCTTCCTTTAGGTGAGAGTTAGACCACTAATAAAATCCATAGTGACCCGGTCCCATTTCCATTCAGGTATGCTTATAGGCTGTAGTAATCCTGATGGAACTTGATGTTCTGCTTTAACTTGCTGACATGTCAAACATTTAGTCACATAGTCAGCTATATTCCTCTTCATACCAGGCCACCAATAATGAGGCTTCAAATCATTATACATTTTTGTGCTTCCCGGGTGCATAGCATAAACACTAGTGTGTGCTTCTTTCAGAATACTAGTCTTCAATTCCCCATAATCTGGTACACACACTCTTGCTCTGTAGTACAGACACCCATCTACTTTCAACTCATATTCAGTTTCCTTTCCCTCTGGAATTTTACCCACAATGGCCATTAATTTTTCATCTGCCCTCTGCCCATCTTGTATCTGTTGTAGCAGGGTTGGCCTCACTTGCAACTCATCCAAAATAGCTCCATCTTGAGCTAAGGACAGACAGGCATTTAGTGATTTTAAAGCTGTGATGGACTTCCTGCTTAAAGCATCAGCAACTATATTTGCCTTCTCAGGATGATAATCTATCACACAATCATAGTCCTTTAGAAACTCAATCCATCGCCTCTGTCTAAGATTGAGCTCCTTCTAGGTTGGCAAATATTTTAGGCTCTTGTGGTCCATATAGATGTAGCATTTTTCACCATATAAATAATGCCTCCATATCTTCAGTGCGAAGATAATTGCTGCTAACTCTAGGTCATGAGTAGGGTAGTTCTGTTCATGTGGCCTTAACTACCTAGAAGCATAGGTAACCATCTTCCCCTCTTGCATCAATGCACACCCTAGCCCATTATGTGAGGCATCACTGTAGACCACAAAGTCTCTTCCCGACACTGGCTGTGTTAACACTGGTGCTTCTGTCAACATAGCCTTTAGCCTCTCAAAACTGGCTTGGCACTTGTCGTTCTAGACAAATTTCATATTCTTGTGCAACAACTTGGTCATTGGAGCAGCTATAAGAGGAAACCCCTTCACAAATCTTCTGTAATACCCGGCTAGCCCCAAGAAACTTCTGACCTCAGTTGTATTTCTGGGAGGCTTCCATTCCATCATTGCTTCTATCTTTTTGGGATCCACTCTAATCCCCTCAGCTGATACTATGTGTCTAAGAAAAGAGATTTCACTCATCCAGAAGTCACACTTAGACAGCCTAGCATACAGCTTTTTTTTCTTGTAGGGTTTGCAGAACAATTCTCAAATGTTCATCATGTTCTTCCCTGGTCTTGGAATACACCAGAATATCATCAATAAAGACCACTACAAACTGATCTAAGTATGGATGGAAGATAAAGTTCATAAGGTCCATAAATGCTGCTGGTGCATTTGTTAACCCAAACGGCATCACTAGAAATTCATAGTGCCCATACCGGGTTCTAAATGCAGTTTTTGACACATCTGCATCCTTTACCCTCAACTGATGATACCCTGATTTGAGATCAATTTTTGAAAATACACCGGCTCCTTTCAACTGATCAAACGGATCATCAATTCTGAGCAACCGATATTTATTCTTCAAAGTTACTTTGTTCAACTGCCGGTAATCAATACACAATCTCAAAGTTCCATCCTTCTTCATCACAAACAGCACCAGAGCTCCCCATGGTGACACACTGGGGCGTATGAACCCCTTATCAAGCAACTCTTGCAACTGAGTTTTCAACTCCCTCAATTCAGTGGGTGCCATCCTACAAGGAGCAATAGAAATGGGTGCTGTACCCGGCATTACCTCAATAGCCAACTCGACTTCCCTTTCTGGTGGTAAACCAGGCAACTCTTCAGGAAATACATCTGGGAAGTCTCTTACTGTGGGTATATCATGCAAGTTTGGCTTAGCTTGCCTAGTATCAACCACATGTGCTAGGTAAGCTTCACAGCCTTTTCTCATCAATCTTCTTGCAAATGTGGCTGAGATAACATTGGACAAGAAATATGTCCTTTCACCAACAATAGTGATCTCATTACCCTCAGAAGTTTTCAGAGAAATCCTCTTCAATTTGCAATCAACTATTGCCTGATGAGGTGACAACCAATCCATTCAATTAGGTCTGCCGAGAATTCAAACCCCTGAATCCTCAACGGGCAACCTTTATACACCTTATTCACTACCACACTGTGGCCTAGTGGATTTGTGACCAGAATATCTTAATCACTCTCCTCTACTGGAACTCCCCTTTCTATGGGTAGTTTGATGCAAATGTAGGAATGAGTGGATCCTGGATCCACCAATGCATGCACAGAAGTGTTGTAGAGGGAAAACGTACCCTTGATGACATCCGGGGCATCTTGCTCCTCCTGAGCTCTGATGGCATAGGCCCTGGCTAGTATTCTAGTGTCTGGTCTCTCAGCTGACTTAGATGCAGGCCTCAGTGATGGACCAGCTACCTCAGGTTTACCGGGCTTCCTACCCCTTTATGGTGCAGGAGCAGGTCTGTCAGTTTGTGTTGGAGCAACTGTAGTAGTCCTCTTCGGACAATTCTTGATATGATGTTCCGTCGATCCACACCGTAAGCATGCACCAGTCACTCGCCAACAATCCCCCTTATGCCACTTCTGATAGTACTGAGAAGCAGAAGATGCTGGGGCTGGTCCCCTGAACAACGTCCCTGGAGAGCTGCTCACTGATGGTGTGAACTGGTCTCTCCTAGGTGTGAACTATGGTCCAGGCCTCGAGACCACTCACCTGTGGTGGTCTCCGAACTCGAGCAGAGGACCCTAACTCTTCTTACTGGGAGTAGAAAATGTACTGGACTGAACCGGACCCCTCTTCTGCTTCTTTCCCTTCTATTTTGTTCATTTACTCAGACCCTTTCCACTTTTGATGCAGCATCTACTAGCTTAGCAAAATCAGTGATCTCCAATGCTGTGATCATGACTTTGATGTTGTCATTGAGCCCTTATTCAAACCTTCTGCACCTCTCTGCCTCTGTAGGGACTATCTCCCTCCCATATCGGCTCAGTCTAACAAAATCACGCTCATACTCAACCACTGACAATTGTCTCTGTCTCAGACTGATAAATTCTCTTCTGCGCTCTTCTAGATACACTTTGCTCACATATTTCTTCCTGAACTCTGTGAGGAAGAATTCCCAAGTGATCCATTCAGGTTGCACCTCACTGGTTATTGTGTCCCACCACTGATATGCATCATGCTGAAGTAGGGACACAACACCTCTGGTTCTCGCTTTCAGGTGCGCTTTAGTGCTTTCAAAGACTATGATGGTTCTATCCAACCGCTTTTCTAGTCATGGGATCATCCTCCTCTTCCCAAAGAAGTCCACACCCATGCTTTCAGCTTTCTCTAAATGAGATTTACGTGGCCTGGTGGAGGTTGTGGTCGTGGTTGTGGTGGTGGAATTGCCCCCATCATTTGTCGGTAGAATTCATCATTTCTGAAATAGAGCAAATCGAGGTTGGGCAGCCTCACTTGGTGGAGCAGATTCCCCGCCCCAGATTCACCACAGGTGGAGCACGACTCTCCACCTCTTCTTCAACTGCTCTTTGCGAAGCAGGATCCATATACTATTCAAAATAAGAAAACAAACAGATCTGCATCAATGTCACCTTAACACATACAAATGCAATGCAATGGTATGCACTCTATCTAGGCCCAAAAACCCCTAAACCGAGCTCTGATACCACTAAATGTGACACCCCTTACCCGTCTACAATGTAGCCGAGCAAGTTATGCCACTCAGTGTGCCGGAGCGCCAATTTATGTTTCTATTTACAATTTATCCCTTTTTAATTCATTTATTTTCAATTTTTGATAAATCTGAATTTTTTCGCAAATTTTATAGAAAATTCGGCAGAGTGCCGGCTGTAAATTGGAAAAACAGTTCTTCTGAACCTGTTTAAAAACACTTCCAATATAATTTCCAAATCCAAACTCCATTATACACATTTCAAGTCAATCTCAAAATCTCAATCTCAAATCACAATACTATTTTCAAAACTTTTCTATTCACTTCATCATTTGAAACATATTCATAAATATTTCTCAACATTCATTTATCAACATACATTATGCAGAAAATTTCAATAATATGAAATTTCATATATTTACATTAATACATAATTACAAGAGTTTATAGTTACAATCCAAACTAATACAAAATGCCAAAATACAAAATGCTACCCAAAATCCTAATGTCCTACCATGTGCATTGCAGAGATGAGGTGACTCTGGACTCTGGATGCAGCTCTGAAGGCTCACCCTGTCTGATGTCTGCTGAGCTCCCCAGCTAGGTCTCCAGTACCTGCGCGTGGCAAAAGCGACGCGCTAAGCAATTCTACTTAGTGGTGACAATATAAAATAAAATAAAATAAAATAAAATAATTATGCAGAATGTATGATTTCATTTTTGGGTAGACTTAATTTCTGATATTATTTGCAGTATTATTCAATTAAAATTTGGTAAGGTTTATTATCATTACCCGAGTAACCCATACTAGTTGATTGGACTGGATAAACGGGTAAACTGGCACTGGGTACTAAGTACCTCGGACCATCACACCATTGATCACATTGTGTCTCCCGGTGTGCACCAGAACAGCTAATAAGCTGTAATAATTGTCAGGGTTAAAACCCAAGTGTAATAATTCAAATAACATAGCCAAAGGCTATTATGTCACAGAATGGCAAGAGAAGCCATGAAACACAGAATGGCATAAAGCCATATGCAGTACTGCTAACAGAACCCTATTGGCATGCCAAGCAATCCAAACCAATCTTGTTAGGTATACTAGGGCATTTTACACTTTTAAGTTTCACAATTTTTGGAATTTAAGTTTTAGTGTTACTATTCCATTTATTGGACAACAAAAATATTGACTTTTGCATAGGCAATAGGTACATTGGTTCTAATATCATCAACATACCATATTTTGCATTTAAAATTTGTTGGTATTAGTTACCAATACCATTTCTAAGCTTAATGTTAGTTGGGCAAAATTTTCAGTTTTTATGCTTTGTTTTTACTGTTCCATTGGTCAATTTTTCAGTGGGAATTTGGCAAAGTGATCAACATGAAAGTTGTTCCTTATTTTGTCTAGTTGCATTTCATTTTTTGAATCACTCCACTTGGAGTTTGTAGCTCAAGTTATGGTCAAAAACCACAACTGGCCGGATTGAAATTTTGTCCAGAATTTCTGGACTGACCATATCTACAGTGTAATGAACTGTGATTGCAACTCACCTTTTGAATATGTTTTGGTCATAATTTAGGTTAGGGTTCTTCATGAAAGTTGTTGGTCTATATCTCAGCTTATTGCTAGTAAAATTTCAAGTCAATTGGACCTTTCTACACTGATTTATGGCCAAATGACCAAACACTGTTCATTTAGTCATTTTGCCCAGGCAGAGTGCAGGTCACCTAGATTAGGGCAAGCTTTCAGTCCACTTGATTTGGTTTTATGGGCATAGTTTCTTCACCAAAGTTGTGCCATTATGTGTCTAGTTTCATGTCCAATTGGCCTTGCACCAATTGAACCTCTACAATTCAAGTTATGGCTCCTGAAACCTGCTGGACTCATGTCCAATTCTACAGGTCACCAAGGGTAGCCACACCAAACCCAAATCCCATCGCTCAACGCACTTCATTTTTTATTCAAACCAAACCAAATGGTCACTAATTGACCATTAAAACCTACTTCCATCATCACATGGTCAAAGTCCCATTTTCCCACTCCAAACCCTAACTCAACATTTCAAACCGTGCATTAGGATTGCATTTCATCAATCTACATAAAAGAGACATATTGTGGGCAGCCATACTACCCTTTTAACTTCATTAAAATCATCACAATCTTGCCCAACCAAGGCTGCCAAAACTTAGGGTTTACATACAAATGGCACTCCATCAATTTCCTTATCATTTGCACTCATTCATAAGTATTAAACATGAATTTAAAGTGAAATTTAAGTTTAAGTCACTAACCTCTATGGAGTGAGATTTTCCCACTTGCTAAAGCTCTTCCTTTTCCTTTCTTTTTGCTCCCAAAATACTCACCAAGATGATAGAACAATTTTTTGTGTTGACAATTAGGATTTTTGGTGGAAGAAAGCTAGGGAAATGGCGATTTAGAAGTTTGTTAATGGTGGTTATGGTGGAATGGTTCACGGCAAGGAAGAAGCAAGGAAGAGAAATCTGAATTTTTGTTTCATTTTCAGCTCATTTTATCTCTTTAAAATAAGTTGATGCCATGTGTCCATATTGGATAGGTTGGAAAAACTTTAATGACATCATTATGATGTCATAATACTATTTTCTTTCATTTCTTCTCCATTTCTTGTCTGATTAATTTCAATTAATTTTTTAACTACATTTAGTCATATTTTATGCTATATAAATTATTTATTTAACTGGACAAGTTGGCCAAAAATCATCTCTGAAGACGAAATGACCAAAATGCCCTTTGTTTGGCTTAACGGGACAAAATTGTCTGTACTGATTGAAAAAATTTTCTATGTATTTTCTTGGCATTCTAATGCCATTTGAACCTTAATGACCCTTCTCTGGAGTCTCAAAAATTATTTTATAATTTTTCCCCCTAGTCTAGGGCTCCTAGTTGCGAGAACCGCAACTTCTCACTAAGTTACCCATCGCTAGGGCACCAGCTCATTTAACTTGGTTGTATTTTATTCCTAAAATTTTTTCTAAATTTTTCTTATTAATATTTGAGTTAATTATGGTTCCTCACTTTAGTTTAAATATTTTTTCGGACATTCTAGCTGTCCGGGCCGACACTGGTCACCGAAATAGTAGACTGTACGGAGTTGCTAAAATGAGGATGTTACACGAAAACCGAGGAAACTAAGTCGTCCGGCTAGGTCAAAATAGTGCACCGAAATCCGGTAAATTACAATAAAATGAAATACACTTGAAAATGAATTTGGTAACATATACCAATACTAAAGGGCTATAAAATGTGACATATTAGTAACATTGGAATTGACTCACTTAGAGTGCATCAAGGGTCAACATTATAAGTTGACTAATGAAATGAATTGAAGAGAATAGTACAAGGAAAATTTAGATATTGGATTTTATGTTTGGAAACAAATTCATTAAGTACTGAAACACTTTAAATTGTGTGTTTCAGTTGATAAGGATATTGAGAAGCATAAAGAACATTGAGTTAAGGCCTAAGAGCGACTCAAATCAGGTTTGTGCACAACTAATTTTTAACTGATTTTGTTCTGAATATTTCATATGATTAAATGACATATTTTTCTTATGAATTATGTTTATCAAGTATTAGATTTAATTCAATGATTATTGAAATTGTTATAGTATGTATGAATTTAGCTTTGTGAAATGGTATTTCCATAAGTATTAAGCATTATTGTGGATTGAATAAATTATGTTTTGGAAAATTGTGATAGAACATGTTTTGAATTATGATGGGCAATTTTCATGGAAAAA
Source organism: Hevea brasiliensis (assembly GCF_030052815.1). Lineage (NCBI taxonomy): Eukaryota > Viridiplantae > Streptophyta > Magnoliopsida > Malpighiales > Euphorbiaceae > Hevea > Hevea brasiliensis. The sequence continues at coordinate 522,812 of NW_026614673.1, forward strand.
TGCAAATTTATGATTTGAATTGTGATGAGTATAAAAATTATTGGATATTAGAATTGACTTTGAATCGAATTGTATTGTGAATTATGCTCACTAAAAGGATTGTGATATTGTTTTATATCTCACTATAGATGTTTGAGTAGATTATTACCCGTCTCTCTCATTTGTTGAGAAGACAATGGAGTTAGTTGTGTTTTGATTACCATGGTACGTGCACAGGCTTAGATTCTCCTCTTATTAGAGGTTAGATCTAAGTTTTATGTTCTGGCCCTTTCGAAAGATTCATTATTGTGATGTGTACTGTGCACGATGATTCTACCTCCCAGACCATAGGGAATAGAATTTGATTCGACCTCTCCGACCATAGGGAGTTAGAATCACCTCGAAGATGTCCCTTGCGGATTAGTCTTGCATAGTTAGTGAGATAAAGAATGGCTTTTGTGATAAAGAATGATTTTTGAGATAAAGAATTTCAATTTCAAATGGGATTTATGTATGATTGATTTTATTGGAATTAATCTTTATTTCCAATAAATTGTTGGAATTACCTTAAATGGTTAGTTATGATTTGATAAATTGAATTTTCTGATCAAAGTCATTTTATACAAATGATTTATATTATTGGCAATGAATATTTTGAGTTTTGGAATTTGATGAGTATCCAGATTTCCAAATTATTTGCTGTAAATTTTGTTAAGATATATTGTACTATGTTTTAAATTATAGTTGTGCACCACTGAGTTCACCACTCAGCGATAGCTTTATATGCTGTCATAGGTGAAAAAAGCATAGGGTAATTGAGTAAGCTTCTTTGAAGAAACATTCAGATCAGCTCCAGGTATACCCATGTACACAAGTTTTGATGTATGCATGTAATAATATGTATTTAAATTATTTGAGCAGTTGTATAAAAACTCTCGTAAAATATTTTGGTAAGTAATTAAATGTAAATTATTGTAAATGTAAATTTGAGATTTCATTTACTTGAATAGTTTTGTAATATTAATTTTTGAGTCTTGTAATCAATGAAATGTTTCTTTTATGATGAGGTTGGTTTGAAAATGAAATGATTGATTATTGTGATTGAATTGTGAGATGAAATGAACTTTCTTGGAGTTGTATTTGAGAAAACATATTAGGAGTATTTTCTTTTTTAGGTTTGAAGAACTGTTTTCTCAAAATACAGCCAGCACTCTGCCGAAATTTTGAAAAATTTTTATAACACCAGATTTTAATCGGTGATTTAAATTTCACAAAAATTGATTTAAAATCCCTTGCAATATATTTAATGGGTTACTGGTAGGCGAAGTACGGTAATTCATTAGGTGTACTACGGGATCATGTTACATCTTACGGAGGAGTAGGGTGTGACATGTTTTGTGCTATCAGAGCAATGGTTTTAAAGTAAATTTAAAACTATGAATTTGAAATCTTTTTATCGGTAACTATAACTACTCAAATATTTGATATATTTAGTACATTTACATCATAAATATGAACTAATGGAGAGGAATCTCCTTGTGTGGTTGTACAGGAATAGAAAATCCTGTGAAAAGATATGGAAGAGAAGGATGAGACAATAGAACAGTCTGTGATGGAAGAAGTACAAGTTGAGGCCCCAGCTCCACAAAGTGTCAAAGGCCCGACTGTACCAGTTTTACCGGTACAAATTACTGCACAAATGGCCAAACAAATGGCCACTTTCTTTCAATAAATGGCTGATACTCTGTCAGCTCAAGCTCAAGCACAAACCCAACCCCCACAAGGGCAGTGTGAAATAGAGAAGAGAGAGAAACCTATGGGTTAGAGCTCAAATAGTAATTTGGGGAAGAGAAAAGAATTTGAGGAACCCCAAGTTCAGGGATATGACAGAGGCGGATCATCAGGGCAGAGAACACCAAGATCTAATCGTCGAACAACCAGAAGTTCCTATTCTGCCCGTTTCTGCCATGTTTGTGGTAAGTTACATAGAGGTATTTGTCGTAAGGCCTCTGGAGCCTACTACAATTGTGGAAAGCTTGGACACTTTGTTAAAAATTGTACTAGAGTACCTCGATCTACTCTCGAAAGTTCACAGATAATCAGTAGAGGCCGAGATAGAAATAGAGTTGGTACTCCTCATAACCATAACATAGTGAATCAACCCAAACATAGTAGCACATCAGTTAGAGCGTCCACTATGCACTAAGGGGAAAGAACAGAAACTTTGGATGTCGCTGCTGGTAAGTTCTTAATTTTTGAAAGAAATAATTAATTATTTTTATTTGATCCCAACACTACTTAGTTGTATGTTAGTATTAGAACTATATGTTCTGTAGTTATTCCTTTACAGGGGAATAAATTTTGATGCAATAGTGATTAGTCCTTTAAGATAAGGATTGTGATAATAAGTGAAATTAGTTTTGGAAGAGTTTATCGGTGAAAGGTAATTTCTAACACACCATAAATTATAAAGCTAAATGGCAAGCCTACTTAATGTAAGGCAAGAAGACGTAAAAGTAAGTTGCGGTAATAGACTTGCTCTAGATGAGGGCAAAGATGTTACAGTTAGTAATTGTCAGTGGATATTGTAATCAGTATAAGTTTCGGATATTAGTGAATTCGAAAAGGATAAAAGATAGGAAAGTTTGATCTATTGGAATGTATCATAGTAACTATGCAATGTTCTTGATGTTTATACTGTAAGCTGTAGATTACAGTACTGACTTGAGATTATTGTGTAGAGCTACGTACTACTGATAGTGCACCAAGATAAGAATAGTTGCCAACGGCATCTGTATTGGTATAGTTATGCCAGGACAAAATTTTATTGTTGGAAATGAATTTGGAAATCCTACTTAGGGAGTTATAACCCAAAAGTTAGAATATCAAAAGGTTATAGTTTAGTACAAAAGTAAGTAAGCTATAGAATATTAATAGATAAAAAGAGTTGTGGAAGTAAAAAAATTTGAACAGTTGGTTCAGATATAACAAAAATGTTACGAATGTGAGTAAGATTGTTGACTAGAATGGTCAAAGAACCCATGATTAGAAAAATAATTTTAACATGACCTCAATGGTCTTTCAAAAAGAGAACATGAATAGAAATATTAGACGGAATGATAGTAAGAAAAGATTAGTGCTATATAAACAAAGTAAATGTTATATTAGATTGTTAAAAGTTTTATACAAATTCAGAGGAAAGAAGATTATACGATCATATAAAAAGGAGAAAATAAACATGTGAATATTGTAAGATGGCTATTAGGTAAAATTTCACAGATGAAATTTATTTTAAAGGGGGGAGAATTGTAACACCCCTATATTCGGTAGTGCGTTCTACTGTTCCGGTGACCAGTGTCGGTCTAGACAGCTAGGATGCTTAGAACTACATTTAAATGTTAGCAAGGAGACATAAAATAATAAAATACAAGAAAATAAAATACAGGAAAAACAAAGGAAAAATAATAGCAATGAAATGAAACTAAGTTAAACAAGCCAGCACCGCAGCGATGGGTGACCACACGGGAAAGTTACGGCGCAGGCAATAACTGACCCTAGAACTGCAAGGAACCCTCGGAATTTAGTTTCGAGACATAATTAAAGACTTATTAAAGTATAAATTTCATTAGAAATATCAAAGAAAAATTAATTAATTAGTACAAAGAAAAACGAGAAATCGAGAAAATGACAAAACTCGGTGTTACCGAAAAGTTAGGAATGCAACCCGAATAGGGGCATTGTGGTCAATTGACACCCTAAGTTGCCTTTTGACCTCAATTTCCATTAAAAATGAGTGATAGCACACTTTGAAAATATCATAAAAATTAAAATTGTGGTACATTATAACAATAGTGCAAAAAATGGGGTATAATTTGAACAATTAAAACTTTAACACATAATATTGTTTAATTAAACTATAGTGAAGCACTAAGGGGTATTTAAACTCATTAAGGGACATGTGTATGTCCACTAAGCAATTCAGTTTCTGCTTCATCTTCTCCATGCCGAATTGAGGTCCCAAATTCCTCCATAGCCAAAACCTTCAAAAGCTCCACAATTTTCACTATTTTCAACTTAAACCCCAAAGCTTGCTTCATTAACTTTGCTCCCCACATCACAAGGAAGAGTTAAATAGCAATTTTAAGAATTTTAGTGAAGTTTTGATCAAGTTTTAAAAGTGGTAAGTGTGTATTTTCAATTCTTGTTTCATTAAACCTTGAGTGGATGTTGTAGGGAGTTGTTTTGTGGAAGAAGTTTTGAAGTTTGATGATTTAATGGTGATACACCATTTCAGCAGCCATGGGAATTCAGTATATTTAACTTGTTTTCACTTGTAAATGGTTGTTTAAGATGTTGATGTAAGTGTTTATGTGTGTAGAAATGATTTAGACAATGTATACTAAGTGTATGTGTAATGGTGCAATTGGTTTTGGAAGCTTGAAAGCAATTTGAAGGAGATGTGTTCAATGAGGTAATTTGGCAACTTTAAAGTGTGGTTAGAAATGTGTAGTTTCATCGAATGGTTTGTTGAATTATGATGCTTATGGTGGTAGCATGTGTAAATATATAATTGTTTGGATTTAGACATGTAAATGAGGTATGTTCATGTGGTTAAATTGTGTAAATGGACTTTGGAAAATTCTGAGTTATAATGTGTATATTGAGAATGGTTACAAGCTATTCAAAATGACCAAAATGTGTTATTAAGTGTGTTAATGGTATGGTACCAAACAGAATTAGCATGAAAGAGTTAGCTTGGTAAGTATAGGATGTGTAATTGGTAAGGGATGAAGAATGTGATGAAGAATGTGTAGTAGGGTAGTGTATATTTTAGCTTAGAACCTTAAGTGTGTGACTCCAATTGGCATGAGACCAATTGGAGGTGAAACTAGGAACAAAATGTGCCAACTTTCATGAAGAAAGCTTACCTAAATTCTGCCTAGAAGGTGACTTGAAAAATGACCAAATCCGGATTAGTGACTTGAAAATCTGAAAATTTACCATTTGGGCAGCAGTTAGTGTTTTGCCCATAACTCACTCAAAACAGGTCCAATTGACCTGAAATTTTTACCATGAATATTTTAGACATCTACAATTCTTATGAAGACACCAAAGCCCAGAAATGGCCAGAACCAAGCCAAATAGCTTGCACAAGTTCAGGTACCAAAACTAGCAGAACCAAAAGTGACCTAAAAATGACCTAAGCCTACCATTTTAGTGCATTCTGTCCAGCATTAGTAAATTGACCATATTTTGGTCTACAAAACTTAGAATGACCTGAAATTTTGCCTCGTGTGCAATAAGACATAGACCTACAAGTTTTTAGTTTGGACCAAAACCTGAAAACTGAGGGAACTAGGTCGTCCGGCTAGGTCAAAATAGTACACCGAAATCTAGTAAATTGCAATAAAATGCAATACACTTGAAAACTAATTTGGTAACATATACCAACACTAAAGGGCTATAAAACGTGACATATTGGTAACATTGGAATTGACTCACTTAGAGTGCATCAAGGGTCAACATTATAAGTTGACTAATAAAATGAATTGAAGGGAATAGTACAAAGAAAATTTAGATATTGGATTTTATGGTTGGAAACAAACTCATTGAGTACTAAAACACTTTAAATTGTGTGTTTCAGTTGATAAGGATATTAAGAAGCATAAAAAACATTGACTCAAGGCCTAGGAGCGACTCAAATCAGATTTATGTATAACTAGTTTTTAACTGATTTTGTTCTGAATATTTCATATGATTGAATGACATATTTTTCTTATGAATTATGTTTATCAAGTATTAGATTTAATTCAATGATTATTGAAATTGTTATAGTATGTATGAATTTAGCTTTGTGAAATGGTATTTCCATAAATATTAAGCATTGTTGTGAATTGAATAAATTATATTTTGGAAAATTGTGATAGAACATGTTTTGAATTGTGATGGGCAATTTGCATGGAAAAATGCAAATTTATGATTTGAATTGTGATGAGCATAAAAATTATTGGATATTGGAATTGACTTTGAATCGAATTGTATTGTGATTTATGCTCGCTAAAAGGATTGTGATATTGTTTTATATCTCACTATAGATGCTTAACTAGGCTATTACCTGTCTCTCTCATTTGTTGAGAAGACAATGGAGTTAGTTGTGTTTTGATTACCATGGTACGTGCACAGGCTTAGATTCTCCTCTTATTAGAGATTAGATCTAAGTTTAATGTTATGGCCCTTTTGGAAGATTCATTATTGTGATATGTACTGTGCACGATGATTCGACATCCCCGACCATAGGGAGTCAGAATCTGATTCGACCTCCCCGACCATAGGGAGTTAGAATCACCCCGAAGATGGCCTTTGCGGATTAGTCTTATATAATTAGTGAGATAAAGAATGGCTTTTGAGATAAAGAATGGCTTTTGAGATAAAGAATTATTTTTGAGATAAAGAACTTCGATTTCAAATGGGATTTATGAATAATTGATTTTATTGGAATTAATCTTTATTTCCAATAAATTGTTGGAATTACCTTAAATGGTTAGTTATGATTTGATAAATTGAATTTTGTGATCAAAGTCATTTTATACAAATGATTTATATTATTGGCAATGAATATTTTGAGTTTTGGAATTTGATGAGTATCCAGATTTCTAAATTATTTACTGTAATTTTTGTTAAAGTATATTGTACTATGTTTTAAATTATAGTTGTGCACCACTGAGTTCACCACTCAGCGATAGCTTTGTATGCTATCGCAGGTGAAAAGAGCATAGAGCAATTGAGTAAGCTTCTTTGAAGAGACATTCAGATCAGCTCCAGGTATACCCATGTACACAGGTTTTGATGTATGCATGTAATAATATGTATGTAAATTATTTGAGCAGTTGTATAAAAACTGTCGTAAAATATTTTGGTAAGTAATTAAATGTAAATTATTGTAAATGTAAATTTGAGATTTCATTTACCTGAATAGTTTTGTAACTTGGGAGTATTTTCTTTTTCAGGTTTGAAGAACTGTTTTCTCAAAATACAGCCAGCACTCTACCGAAATTTTAAAAAATTTTTATAACACCAGATTTTAATCGATGATTTAAATTTCACGAAAATTGATTTAAAATCCCTTGCAGTATATTTAATGGGTTACCAATAGGCGAAGTACGGTAATTCATTAGGTGTACTACGGGATCATGTTACATCTTATGGAGGAGTAGGGTGTGACAATTTTGGACAGCTTGTAACCATTCTCAATATGCCCACTATAACAAAGAATTTTCCAAAGTCCATTTACACCATTTAACCACATGAACATACCCCATTTACATACCCAATTCCAAACAATTATTCACATACACATGCTGCCACCATAAGCAACATAATTCAATAATATTTCATGAACTTAAACACTTCAATCTCTTCATGAGGCTGTCACAAGTTTACACATACCCATCAACTTCCATTTTCACTTTTCAAGCTTACAAATCAAACCTTACACATAGAATTCAACTTCAATACAATTAAACATTTAAATCAATATCCAAATAACCATTTACATACAAGGACAAGCTGTTCATGGTGAGGTTTCATGGCTGCCAAAATGCTCCATCACTACTAATTCATCAAACCTCAAATTTCTTCCATAATTCAACTACCCACAATCTTAGTTACACTTTTAATGAAACAAGAATTGAAAATAACCACTTATCTCTTTTGGACTTTTTCAAAACTCCACCAAAACTCTTCTTTCTTACTTCCAATATGCTGCCCAAGATGTGTAGATAAAGTTTAGTGAAGGAAGTCTTTAATTAAAAGTTGAAAATGATGGTAATTTGAAGCTTTCTTGCAACCGTCCATGGAGGAAGAATGGTGAAGTATGAATCGGCCATGGAAGGGTATAATGAAGAAATTAGGTGCTGAAGTGGTGAGTACTGTCTACTTATGGTTCTTTATACCCCCATTATCTCCACTAACCATTATTTAATTAACTAAATAAATCAAGTTTCAATATTTCCAGTAATCACCCCTTATTTTTCCCTTATTATATTTTATACATAAGTTCATTTTTCATATTATTTACAAAGTTTAATACCACTTATTTTTAATGGACATTGAGGTCAAAAGACAACTTTAGATGTCAAATGACCAAAATGCCCCTCTTCGGGTTGTATTCCCTATTTTTCGATAACACTGATTTTTGTCGTTTTCTTGATTTTTCGTTTTTCTTTGTACTAATGTGTTAATTTTTCTTTGATATTTCTAATGTCATTTATACTTCAATAATTCTTTAATTATGTCTTGAAACTAAATTCTGAGGGTTCCCTGCAATCCTGGGGTCGGCTACTGCCTGCGCCGTAACTTCCCCATGCAGTTACCCATTGCTGCGGTGCTGGCTCGTTTAACTTAGTTTCATTTCATTGCTATTATTTTTCCTTTGTTTTTCTTGTATTTTCTTTTCTTGTATTTCATTATTTTATGTCTCCTCACTAATAATTAAATGTAGCTCTAGGCATCCTAGATGTCTGGACCGACACTGATCACCGGAACAGTAGAACACACTACCGAACATAGGGGTGTTACAATTCTCCCCCCTTAAAATAAATTTCGTCCATGAAATTTTACCCAATAGCCGTTTTACAATATTCACACATTTATTTTCTCCTTTCTATTTGATCGTATAATCTTCTTTCCTCTGAATTTGTGTAAAATTTTTAACAATCTAATATAACATTTACTTTGTTTATATAGCACTAATCTTTTCTTACTATCGTTCTCTCTAATATTTCGATTCATGTTCCCTTTTTGAAAGACCATTGAGGTCATGTTAGAATTACTTATCTAATAATGGGTCCTTGACCATTCCAGTCAATAATCTTATTCACATTCGTAACATTTCTTTGTTATATCTGAATCAATTGTTCAAATTTTTACTTTTACAACTCTTTTTATCTATTAATATTCTATAACTTACTTCCTTTTGTACTAAACTATAACCTTTTGATAATCTAATTTTTGAGTTTTAACTCCCTAAGTAGGATTTCCAAACTCATTTCCAATAATAAAATTTTGTCTTGACATAACTATACCAATACAGATGCCGTTGGCAACTATTCTCATCTTGGTGCACTATCAGTAGTACGTAGCTCTACACAATAATCTCAAGTTAGTACTGTAATCTGCAGCTTACAGTATAAACATCAAGAACATTGCACAGTTACTACGATACATCCCAATAGATCAAACTTTCCTATCTTTTATCCTTTTCGAATTCACTAATATCCAAAACTTATTCTGATTATAATATCCACTGACAATTACTAATTGTAACACCTTTGCCCTCATCTAGAGCAAGTCTATTACCGCAACTTACTTTTACATCCTCTTGCCTTATATTAAGTAGGCTTGCCATTTAGCTTTATAATTTATGGTGTGTTAGAAAATACTTTTAGCTGATAAACTCTTCCAAAACTAATTTCACTTATTATCACATTCCTTATCTTAAAGGACTAATCACTAATGCATCAAAATTTATTCCCCAAATTACTGCTCGAGCTCTGACCCATAGGTCTCTCCCTCTTCTCTATCTCATGTTGCCCTTGTGGGGTTGGTCCAGACTTGAGCTTGGTGTGATTATCAGCCATTTATTGAAAGAAAGTGGCCATTTGTGCAGTAATTTTTACCAGTAAAACTGGTATAGTCGGGCCTTCGACACTCTGTGGAGCTGGGGCCTCCACTTGTACTTTTGCCATCATAGAGTATTCTACTGTCTCATCCTTCTCTTTCATATCTTTTTACAGGATTTTCTATTTCCTTTACAACCAACACAAGGAGATTTTCTCCTGTTAGTGCATATTTATAATATAATGTACTGTATGTATCAAACCATGACATTGAGCAGCTGTACTATGAAGAAAGAATATTCAAATTACAGGTCAAAACAGAATTTAAAAACTTGCTCTGATACCACTTAAACAAGTCACACCCTACCCCTCCGTAAGGCAAAACATGATCCCGTAGTATAACTAATGAATTACCAACTTCGTCTACTGATAACCCATTAAATACACTACAAGGGATTTTAAACCTTTTCTTACTTCTTTTTACAGTGGTGAGAACTATTTACAGGTGTTAAAAAAAAATTTTTTAACTGAAATGAAATCAGATAACACATTTGAAGTATTAATAATTTCTGTAAAAATTTTGGCAGAGTGTCATCTGTATTTTGAATAAAACAGTTCTTCAAAAACTTGTAAAAAAGCACTTCTAATATTTTGTTCAATCCCCAAACTCCAATATCCAATTAACACAATAAGTTTCTGAACATTTTCCAACTCAAATCCATAATAATTTTCCAGTATTTTCAAAAGCTAAGATAAAAGAAATATATCACAATATTTACAAACCAAAATAATTTACGAATTTAGTTTATAACTTTAATGTACAATTTTAATTTACAACTGCTCAAAACTAAGAACAATATATACATACAGTGAACATACATTACAATACAAAATGCAAAATATGGTATACTCAATATACCCGATGAACTCTCAATGTAGCACTAGCAACTATTCTCACGCCTCTATCACTGTCTACTGCGCGATAAAGAATGAAAGCTATCAGAGTAAAATTTACTCAGTGGTGCACAATAACAATTTGAAATGCGATATATAAAACTTTTATTGACAATTTACAAATCAATTAATTTACAATTCTGTTTCACAATTTACAAAGTTCATATAACACAAATTTGATTAAACAATTGAATAACACAATTTTGCCAATCAATAACACAATTTGATCAATAACTGAATAACACAGTTTTGCCAATCAATAACACAATTTGATCAAATAACTGAATAACACAGTTTTGCCAATCAATAACACAATTTGATCAAATAACTGAATAACACAATTTTGCCAATCAATAACACAATTTGATCAAATAACTGAATAACACAGTGTTACCAATCAATAACACAATTTAGGCCATGACACAAAATTTTTCGAACATGCCGTGTGTACATCACGATAAGGCACACTCACCCCAATAATCAAAATCAATGAGGGAGGAAGCTAGCTAGATAATGAGAACTCATCCACACTCATCTCAGACTGGCAAGTCAAAGAGGGAGGAATATAACCACACTTACTCCATAAATGGAGGAGGAACATAGTAATATTGTTATGCTAAGTGTGAATCAAAACAATTCCAAATCACAATATTTAAATATTTCATACAAACCACAAATCATATTTTATCTCAAAATTTTCATTTGCAAAGTAGGCAACACAATAATTTCCAAATAATATTCCCAAAGCTAAAACAATAAAAAAATATTCATAACTCATTTCTCCAAATAAATTTTCTGATAAAAGCAGTGAATATAAAAAGTATTGTGCACAGACCTTTGATATATGCCTCTTGGCCCTGACTCAGTGTTCCTTACGCTTCTCAATATCCTTTTCAACTGAAACACACAATTTAAAGTGTTTCAGTACTCAATGAATTTGTTTCTAACAATAAAATCCACTATTTAAATTTTCTTAGTACTATTCCCTTCAATTCATTTCATTAGTCAACCTATAATGTTGACCATTGATGCACTCTAAGTGATTCAATTCTAATGTTACCAATATGTCACATTTTATAGCCCTTTAGTGTTGGTATATGTTACCAATTTCATTTCCAAGTGTATTGCATTTTATTGTAATTTACCGGATTTCGGTATACTAATTTGACCAAGCCGAACGACCTAGTTCCCTCGGTTTTAGGGTTCTAGTCCAAACTACAAACTTGTAGGTCTATGTCTTATTGCACATGGGGCAAAATTTCAGGTCATTCTAAGTTATGTAGACCAAGATATGGTCAATTTACCAATACTGGACAGAATGCACTAAAATGGTAGGCTTAGGTCATTTTTAGGTCACTTTTGGTTCAGCCAGTTTTGGTACCTAAACTTGTGCAAGCTATTTGGCTTGGTTGTAGCCATTTTTGGGCTTTCGTGTCTTCATAAGAATTGTAGATCTATGTCTAAACTATTCATGGTAAAAATTTCAGGTTATTTGGACCTGTTTTGTGTAAGTTATGGTCAAAATACTAACTGTTGCTCAAATGGTCAATTTTCAGGCTTTCAAGTCACTAATCCGGATTTGGTCATTTTTCAAGTTACATTCTAGGCAGAATTTAGGTAAGCTTCCTTCATGAAAGTTGGCACATTTTGTGCCTAGTTTCACCACCAATTGGTCTCATACCAATTGGAGTCACACACTTAAAGTTCTAAGCTAAAACATACATTGCCCTATTACACACTCCTCATCACTTACCAATTACATATTCAACACTTACCAAATTACTTCCTTCATGCCAATTCTAGTTTGTACCTCACCATTAACACATTTAACAACACATTTTGGTCATTTTGGACAGCTTGTAACCATTCTCAATATGCCCACCATAACAAAGAATTTTTCAAAGTCATTTACACCATTTAACCACATGAACATACCCCATTTACATACCCAATTCCAAACAATTATTCACATACACATGCTGCCACCATAAGCAACATAATTCAACAATATTTCATGAACTTAAATGCTTCTATCTTCTTCATGAGGTTGCCACAAGTTTACACATACCGATCAACTTCCATTTTTACTTTTCAAACTTACAAATCAAACCTTACACATGGAATTCAACTTCAATACAATTAAACATTTAAATCAACATCCAAATAACCATTTACATGTAAGGACAAGCTGTTCATGGTGAGGTTTCATGGCTGCCAAAATGCTCCATCACCAATAATTCATCAAACCTCAAATTTCTTCCATAATTCAACTACCCATAACCTTAGTTACACTTTTAATGAAACAAGAATTTAAAATAACCACTTACCTCTTTTGGACTTCTTTAAAACTCCACCAAAACTCTTCTTTCTTGCTTCCAATATGCTACCCAATATGTGTAGATAAAGTTTAGTGAAGGAAGTCTTTAATTAAAAGTTGAAAATGATGGTGATTTGAAGCTTTCTTGCAACCGTCCATGGAGGAAGAATGGTGAAGTGTGAATCGACCATGGAAGGGTGAAATGAAGAAATTAGGTGTTGAAGTAGTGAGTGTTGTCCACTTATGGTTCTTTATACCCCCATTATCTCCACTAACCATTATTTAATTAACTAAATAAATCAACTTTCAATATTTCCATTAATCACCCCTTATTTTTCTCTTATTATATTTTATACATAAGTTCATTTTTCATATTATTTACAAAGTTTAATACCACTTATTTTTAATGGACATTGAGGTCAAAAGACAACTCTAGGTGTCAAATGACCAAAATGCCCCTCTTTGGGTTGTATTCCCAATTTTTCGGTAACACTGATTTTTATGGTTTCTTGATTTTTCATTTTTCTTTGTACTAATTTATTAATTTTTCTTTGACATTTCTAATGTCATTTATACTTCAATAAATCTTTAATTATGTCTCAAAACTAAATTTCGAGGGTTCTTTACAATCGGGCACAGCTATTACTGTAGTAACTTCCGTCACGGTCACCCATTCTTTGCAGTCTTTGGCTCGTTTAACTTAGTTTCATTTCATTGCTATTATTTTTCCTTTGTTTTTCTTGTATTTCATTATTTTATGTCTCCTCACTAACAATTAAATGTAGTTCTAGGCATCCTAGCTGTCCGGACCGACACTGCTCACCAGAACAGTAGAACGGACTACCAAACATAGGGGTCTTACAGATGAAATAAATAAAAAGAAAATACAAGAAAAATCAAAGAAAAATGAAAGAGAGAAAATGAAACTAAGTTAAACGATCTGGCACCACAGCGATGGGTGACCGCACCGAGAAGGCCTTTGCCGACCCCAGGACCGTGGGGAACCCTCGAAATTAAATTTCGAGACATAATTAAAGGTTTATTGAAATATAATTGACCCTAGAAATATCAAAGAAAAATTAATAAATTATTATAAAGAAAAATAAAAAATCGAAAAAAAACAGACAAAAATCGGTGTTACCGAAAAATCGAGAATACAACCCGAAGAGGGGCATTTTGGTCATTTGACACCTAGAGTTGCCTTTTGACCTCAATGTCCATTAAAAATAAATGATATTACACTTAGAAAATGTCATGAAAAATTAAATTGTGATACATTATAAGAATAGTGAAAGAAATGGGGGGTAAACTTAGGATAATTAAAAGTTTAATTATATTAATATATATTATAAGTTAGTGGACCACTAGGGAAGTATTTAAACAACTAAATGGACATGTGTAATCCCATAATATCTTCTTCATCCTCATGACTCACTTTGGCCGAATCCCATTTCTTCCCAAAACCACCATTAACGTCCCAAGCAAAAGCTTCATATCCACCATGAATAAGCCATAGTTTTCTCAACCTCCTTCACTAAAGTTCATCCACACCTCTTGGGCAGATTATAGGGAATAAAAAGGAAGAGATTTGGTGAAGTTTAACAAGCTCAAAAAGTGGTAAGTGTCCAAATCCTCTCCCTTGCTTTAGTAAACCTTGTGTTTAGGTTAAGTTGAGTATTTTGGTGAAGAGAAATGAAGAAAATAGTGAGATATGAAATTGTCCATTTTAGGCAGCCATGAAGGTTTATTGTGTTTGAGTTTTTATTACCTCTAATGGATGGAAATTAAGGTCGATTAACTCAAATGGAAGATATAGTAAGTTAATATCCAAGGATGTGCATGTTAGTGCTTGAATTAAAGGTTTGAAAATGGGTCTTGATACTTTGATAATCTGTCATGTTTGGCAGCCTATAATACTATGAAATTGTATGCGAGTTTATGTGAATTATTGATGAAATGTGATGGTGTTAAATAGTGGGCATCATGTGTAGTTTTCATGGATGTGTATGTGAAAAATTGGTGTTAAGGTATGTTGTGTTTCGGTGGAATTGTATGTTGGACTTTAATAGTGAATTGTGTGCATTGAGCACTTGAGTTTTCTACCCAATATGCTTGCTGGAATTGTGTTTAGTATTTGTAGAAGTGCTATGAATGAATAATGAAGTCATGAGGAGAAGGAGAAATGGCAAACTGGAAGTGTAATTGTCTTGTGCAGATTGTGTGTTATTGGCAGTACCTAAATTAGGTTATAAGTGCAAAACTGTGAACTCAATTGGTATGAGGAACTAGAGACCAAATAGGCCAACTTTCATATAGAAATGTTGCCAAAATTCTGCCTAGAAACTGACCTTAAAAATGACCAAATCTGGAATGGCAACCTTGTAACCCAGATTTTTGACCATATGAACAGTAATCATTAGGATGACCATAACTCACTCAAAACAGGTCCAATTAACCTGAAATTTTTACCATGGATAGCTTAGACATAGAGCTACAATTCTTATGAAGACACCAAAGCCCAGAAATAGCTAGAACCAAGTCCAATAGCTTGAACAAATTCGGGTACCAAAACTGTCAGAACTAAAAGTGACCTAAAATTGACCAAATTTTGCACTAAAGGTGCAATCTGTCCAGCTTTAGTAAATTGACCATGTCTTGGTCTATACAACTCAGAATGACCTGAAATTTTGCACAGAGTGCAATAAGACACATAGCTACAATTTTTCTTCTTTGACCAAAAGCTAATAACCAAGAGAAATAGGACTTTAAGCTAGACCAATCTAGCACACAAAAATTGAGAATTTTGACATTTACATACAATGATGCTTGAAGCAATTTGGCAATGAATGCAAACTTGTAAAAATGGTAAATTGCACTATATTGGCAGCATATTGAATTGTAAATTATGACATATTGATGCTAGAATCAACTTATTCATATTACCTAAAAAGGTCAACATATGCATTGACTTATGAAATTACATAATAGCTAGTAAACTCTAAAAATTGAAGAATTAAACAATTAAATTACAATGTGCCCTAGTTTGCCTAGTTGACTAGTTTGGATAGTTTGGCATGCCAATAGGATTCTGACAGCTGTTCTGTAAATAGCTACATGCCATACTGTGTTTTTATGGCTTATTATGCCGCACTATGACTTTAATAGCCTACGGCTATACGTATTGTGTTATTATACTTGGCTTATCACCAGATTTATTATATGGCTTTTTAGCCACACTATTTTCACACCGAGATATACTTTGTGATCGATGGTGTGACGGCTCGAGGTACTAGGTACCCAGTGCCAGTATATTCATTTATCCAGTCTAGTCAGTGTATAGGCTACACGGGCAGTTAATTTAAGCACTATTAAATTCAAATAGCTAAATCCAGTCTACTGACATACAGCACTACCAAAATTAGCAAATATTGAAATGTTAGCAAATAAAAGTAGAATCAACAACTGTAAAGAATATCAATGTCATAAATTCATTTACTTTATTTTAGTGTATATTTCTTTATATTTGGCACCACTAAGCAAAATTGCTTAGCGCGTTGCTTTTGTAACGCGTAGGTATTGGAGACACAACTAGGGAGCCTAGCAGACCTACGACCGGGTGAGACATCAGATCTGTACAGGAGTCTAGAGTCATCTGCACTACACTGCATACATGGTAGGACTTAGGATCTTGTGTAATGATTATCAGATGTATTTTGATATTTTGTTATGTAATATGTATAGATATCATAAAACTTTAAAGTTTGTAATAAATTGTATATATATTAAACTCCTATGGATAGTGTTTTGATGAATGTAAAATATGATGGATTGTATTTTGAAATTATGAAATATTGAGACTGTGAAATAGTTGAGATTTTGATATTATCATATTGAACTATTTTTAACAGGTTTAGAAGGACTGTTTGTCCAAATTACAAACGGCACTGTGCCGAATTATGGTTAAAAATTTTGCAACACCAAATTTTATTACAAGATACAAATATAACCAACATGATATGAATTTTTACAAAAAGGCTTCTTAAATCAAATTGAGTTCAGGAAATGAGATAATCATAGAATAGGTGCTCCGGCACACCGTGTTGCACGCCTTGCTCGGCTATACTGTAAACGAGTGAGGGGTGTTACACACAAGACTGGGTTTCTCCTTGCACGACTCGTGTACTTTAGTGCAGCAACTTGCCCTGCTTTCCTTCTTTGCAAACTTGTATAATTTACTCCTATATCTTGGATTTCCTTTAGAACACCAGGAAAGATATAGAAAACATGAAATTTAGAGGAGATTAACTAATTTCACAAAAACTAAGGAAATTAACTAGAATGCATGCAATTAACTACCTATATGCCATGAAATGCAGTACAATTATGCCTAAAAATACCTATATGATACAAGTGTATCATTTACCTCTTTTCTTCGAGCTTAGAGGCAGAAGAACCAAAACTTTGAAACTTGAATATACTCTTCCACACTTCTAAATGGAAGAATTCACTGCTAGATCCATAAAAACTCAAAGGAATCTCTTCAAAGAGCTTCTTGCATGCCTTTATAGTTGAGAGAGAGAGGAAAAAAGGAAAATCCAAGTGTTTTGGGTAGGAATGAGCTAAGATCCCTTTTATACCTTCTCTATCGAGGGACTTTTGGCTGTTGAAAGTTCAACTTTTAGCTATCGAAGTTGATTCTACCTAAATGGTTGTTAAAACAAACACATAAACACAGACATAACACACATAGTATATAAAACATACCTGGAAAAGGTAAAGATATTGTTGTATCATGGAATCATGGGTTTCCCACGTACACTCTTCCATATTGTAGCGGTTCCAAAAGACCTTAATCATAGGTATCTCCTTGTTCCTCAGCTTTCTTACTTGAGTGTCTATAATCCAGATAGGTTGTTCAACATAAGAAAGATATTATGAAAATTCCATGTCTGGTTCACATATAACCTTATTTGGATCTGACACAAACTTTCTTAACATAGAAACATGGAAATCCGGATGTATCTTCTCCATTTCTGGTGGCAAAGCTAACTTATAAGACACATTTTTTGTAACACCCTCACTGTAGCAATTCTGTATATTCTACTATTTAGGTGACCGGTGTCGGTCCAGACAATTAGAACGACTGAAAAAATATTTAGACTAAAGTAAGGAGCCATAATTAACTCAAATATTAACAAGAAAAAGATAGGAAAAATTTTAAAAATAAAATACAACCAAGTTAAATAAGCCGGTGCCCTAGCGATGGGTAACCTAGTAGGAAGTTGCGGTCTTCGCAGCTAGGAGCCCTAAACCCGGGAAAAAATTCATAAAATAATTTTTGGGACTCCGAAGAAGAGTCATTGAGGTTTCTATGGCATTAGAAAGCCAATAAAAGGCTTAACAAAATTTTTCGATCGGTACAGACGATTTTGGCTCAATAAGCCAAACGGAGGGCATTTTGGTCATTTTGTCTTCAGAGATGATTTTTGACCGACTTGTCCAGTTAATTAAATAATTATTATGACATAAAATATGAATAAATATTGCTAAAACTTAAATTGAAAATGAGTATAAAAAAAAGAAAAAAAATGAATTAAATGGGAAATATGACATCACATGATGTCATTAGTTAGGTCTCACCCAATCACCTTGCAACAAGCCACTAAAAACCAATTAAATAAGACAAATTGACAAAACCAATCTGCATCTTCACCATGGGCAGCCGTAACAAGAGAAAAAGAGAAAGAGAGAAGAGAGAAACCTCCATTGGAGCACACTTCAAGCTTGTGTTCTACCCCCAAAACCATCTCAAAACCCTAGCTTTCCTTCACAAAAATTCATCCTCACACCTAGAGCAAACTTTGGACAGTAAAAAGAAAGGAAGAAAGTGAAGTTTTGAAGTCTTAGAAGTGACTCCATTCAAGGTTAGTGCTAAATCTCTTACTTTTCTCCTTATATTTTTTATTTGAATTTTGAGTTAAATTAGAAAATGGAGAAAATTTGAAGAAAATATACATGTTAGGAACATTCTAATTTTTGGCAGCCATGGGGGAAGGTTGAGAATTGTTGATTTGATTGAATTAAGTTGCTTGGGAATGATGTTTGATAACCATATTAGAGTTAGATGTTGATTTATGTATGTTAGATGAAGTGATGGATTGTTAGGGTTAGGGTTTGTGATAAATTAAGGTTTATTGTATTTTAATGTTAAGTGGAGTTTTAATGGTAAATTAATGACCATTTGGCTGAGTATAATGAGGAATTAAAGTGAATTGTGCCCTGAGAATTGAGGTTGGGTGTGCTGCCTTGAGTGGCCCTGCAGGTCTGCATGTGAGTCCAGTATGTTTGGGCAGCTATAACTTGAGTTATGTAGGTTCAATTGGTGCAATGCCAATTGGAAATGAAACTAGACATATAATGGAACAACTTTGGTGAAGAAACCCTGCCCAGAAAACCAAATCAAGTTGACCTAAAAATTACCCTAATCCGGGTGACCAACATGCTATCCCTGGAAAATGACCAAATGAACAGTGTTTATTCAAATTGTCATAACACAGTGTAGAAATGTTTAATTGATCTGAAAGCTTACCAGTAGAAAGCTGAGACATAGACCTACAACTTTCATGAAGAACACAAACTCAAATTCTGAACCTAACCAATTCAAATTGCTAGTCCAAGTTAGGACGCCAAATCTGGCAGAACCGAATTGCCCAGAAATTCTGGGTACAAGTCACTCCGGCCAGTTATGGTAAAATGACCATAACTTAAGCTATAAAACTCCAAATGGAGTGATTCAAAAAGGGAATTAAAGAAGACACAATAAGGAACAACTTTGATGAAGAAAATTTAGCCCAGTTTCCACTGTAAAATTGTCCAATGGAATAGTAAACTTAAATAATCAAAACTGAAAATTTAGCAATACATCTAGGGGACTTTAAATTGCAATTGACAATTAATACTAGCAAATGTAAAACTCAAAATGTGGGATCTTGGTGTAATTAGAATTAACATATCCATTAAGTATGAAAAAATCAACATTTTGGTTGACTAGTAAGGTGAATAGTAATCAAAATGATTAGCAAACTAAGATGAAGACCTAGAACCAATTCTAAGCTTAAATGCTTAATTGTATGACAAATGTGGACTATGCATCCTAGTCAAAATTGTTAAAGGGAAATTAAGGCCATAAATTTGAAATCCATAAAATGTTCATGGATTGCTTGAAACATGAAAAGTAAGTCATGTAATTGATGTGAATAGATAGTTAGGGCTTATATGCCCATCACAAATAGAATTCATAAAATGTTAGTAATTCAACTTGAAATATAAAATTTGTAATTACATAAGTAGATTTTTGAATGTATAAATGAGAAAGGAAAAATGTTTTGAATACAATGGTACATGTAAACCATTGTTTTGAATTGTGATCAATATGAATGACATAATGAATAAATAAATAAATCATATTAATATATGAATGAGACATTAGTTCTCATTATTGTAGAACGGAAAAGTACTTTGAGTACAATGGTATAAAAGGATAATTGATGTGAATTGTGATCATATAAATAATCAAATGAATGTATAAATTATAACTGAAATTTATTATGAAATAATGAAGTCATAAAACACAATTTATTAATATTTAATGATATTATGTGCCATTGTATTGCCTAGACATGTGTGTCAGATTGGATAGATTGGCATGCCAATAGGGTATTGTTTTAGCAGTACTGTGAAAGGCTTTATGCCTGTATTCATGGCTTTATGCCCGTATTCATGGCTTTATGCCCGCATCCATGGCTTTATGCCCGCACTCATGGCTTTATGCCCGCACTCATAGCTTAATGCCCGATTATGTGTTATCATAGCTTTTTAGCCATACTGACTGCATACCTGGTTAACGTTCTGCGTCCCATAGTATGACCGTCCGAGGCACCGCGGTGTCCAGTGCCAATGACCCGTTGTCTAGTTTAGTAAGCTTATCATAGTTTACTTGGGTAGTCTAATTTATTAAAATAAATTATGAATATTAGTAATTAAAAATGCTAGAAAGTAAATAAATGAGAAGTTCTGAAATAAATTAGATTAGCTCTGAAAATTTGTTCCTTAGAATGATTTGAAGTAAATTAAACTAGTTCTAAAAATTTTAAATATTACGAAATGATTGTAAACAACTTAGAAAGTATCGAGGAAGTGATAAAAAGACTAGTAGAAGAATTATAAATTAAATAACATTACAAATATGACTTTCATAAGAATATAAGTATAAGTATAAATTTTAGATTTATTTGTACATTATATAAATGATTATTGTAAACTTATGAAAGAAGTTATTCTAGAGAGCAACATAAATGATGAAAGATATATTATATGGAAAATTTTATATGAACCCAGTAAGATTCTTGAGTATAGAAAATATGCTCTAATTATTTTTACTTGTTATATTTTTTCCTTGTTATATTATTGCACCACTAAGCAGCAATGCTTAGCGCGATGGATTTGTTTCCTCGCACAGGTACTGAAGTTAAAGCCCAACGAATACCAAACAGAGATTTTAGAGTTCTGATCTGTAGAGTGTTCAAGGTTGTCACCTCCTCAGCAATGCATGTAGATAGGGCCCATATAGATCATATTATGTATTTTGTACATTATAATTAGTTATTATTTGTAATGTAAACTATGAATTGTATGTTGAAATATAGATTATGAAACTGTAATTAATTTGTAGATCATGTAAATTATGAAATTATGTAATTATTTTGTAAATTATGTAAATTAAGAAAATTTGAAAATTTTGCTTATGTAATTTGAGAATGTTTACATATGAATTGAGTATGAATATGATGAGCATGAATGATATTTTTATTGTAAAATATTATTGAAAATTTCAAGCAGGAGAATAGTAAAATACGTCAACTGATAATAAAATAGGGAAAACTCCGTTGGTTTCTCTCTGGAAAAATAATTGATATTAAAATATAACGAGATCAAATTATTAAAATAATAAAGTAAGACAAGATAGGGTGCTCCGACACCGAATGTAGCACGCCTTGCTTGGCTACACTGTAGTTCGGTGAGGGGTGTTACATTTTTTACCTTTGCAGCACTTCATAGAGTCCAATATACCTTAGAGCTAGCTTGCATCTTTTTCCAAACCAGATGACACCTTTCATTGGAGATACCTTCAGAAGCACCATGTCTCCCTCCTGAAAAACCACTTCTTTCCTGTAGAGATCTATATAACTTTTCTATCTACTGGCTATTGTCTTTAACCTTACCCTAATTAAGGGCATGGCTTGATTGGTGACTTCCACCAAATCCATTCCCACTAAGGCTCTTTCTCCAACTTCCTCCCAACACACAGGAGACTTACACTTCCTCCCATATAGAGCTTTATATGGTGCCATTCTGATGCTAGAGTGATAATTATTATTGTATGCAAACTCAGCTAGGGGAAGGTACTTTTTCCATAATCCACCAAAGTCAAGTACACACACTCTTAGCATATCCTCCAAAGTTTGTATGGTCCTTTTCTGACTGTCCATCTGTTTGAGGATGAAAAGCCATGTTGAAGTCTAACCTGGTGCACAATTCATTTTGAAGACAGCACCAAAACCTTGATGTGAACTACGATCCTCTATCATAGTCTATTATCACTAGAGCTCCATGTAACCTTATTATCTCCGCCACGTACACTTGAACTAACTTATCCATAGAGTAGTTAGCTCTAACATGAATGAAGTGAGAAATCTTGGATAACTTATCCATCATAACCCATATCGAGCTATGTCTATTGGAGGTGACTAGTAACCCCATAACAAAATCCAGGGCCATATTTTGTCATTTCCATTCTAGAGTGGGTAATGGGTTGAGCATTCTTGCTGCCTTCTGATGCTCTAGCTTCACTCTTTGACAAACCTCATAAGTAGTCACAAACTGTGTAATCTCCTTTTCATTAAAGGCCACTAATACACCTTCTTTAAGTCCTAATACATTTTGGTGGCTCCAGGATGCACATTATACTTAGCATTATAAGCTTCCCTTATAATGTCTCCTTTGAGTTGGATGTCATTTGGTACGCACAACCTGTTGCCTTACCTTAACACTCTTTTTCCATTGAAACGAAGCTCACCGATCTTACTTTTTTGTATTGCTTCTACTATCTTCACCAACTCAAGGTCTTCATGCTATTTCTCTGCTAGTTGCCTTAGGTACACTGGTGTTACCTTCATCTAAGCTCTCTAGGTGCCCTTGGGTGATAATTCCAACTGCAACCCTTCTCTAATTAGCTGGTGCAACTCCTTCAAAATGGGTCATCTTTCTATATATATATGTATTAGTAATATGCCTTAGAGCATATCATCTATTTGTATCTTGTAAATAATTATTTATTAATAAAAAGGCAATTATTCTTTTTTGTTTATAAAAACTATTTATATGTAATAGAAAAGGTCCTTTAACACTTGATTTGATGTTCTATTCTTAAGATCTTAAGAATATGAGTGACAGTACATGCTTACATAAGTATTATAAATATGGTTTGCAATCTAGGATACTTCATAAGGGACATGACTTATCCGGAAAGGTTGTCATTCATGTTTGTGTCCATGGATTAGTATGAGATGCTAATGAAATAGAATGGTAAGTCTCACACCATATAACCAACATGGTGGGCACTCATATGATGAGTAGGCCAAACCAATGATGCTTATGACATGCACATGGAGTTTATTCTTATCAATATAATGTCATAAAGGTCATGTGTAACATCCTCAAATAATCTACCCTAAAAGGCTAACCATAAAAATATGGCATAATTAATTATGTGGAATTTAGAACTTAATTATGGAGACTAAATCGAATAAGTTAGAAAGATGAGGAGAAAATTAGGAAAGAATGGACCAAGGGACTTGCTTGAAATAATTAATAAATTAAGGGTAAATAAATGATGGAAGGAGTGACTTGAATAAATTAATAAGTTGAGGTAAATGATAAAATGGTGACTTGAATAAATTAATAAGTTGAGGGGAAATTATAAAAGACAAATTGACTAACCAATAGGAAGTTGACAACTCATTAAACAAAAAACAAAAGAATTCTCAACATAAATCTCCATACCAAGCTAGTCGGCCAACATACTCATCCATTTCCCTTTTCTTTTACTCTTCTTCCATAGCTAATTCTCTCAAAAATGTCACACCTTACCCTTCTGTAAGGCATAACATGATCCCGTAGAATACCTAATTAACTACCAAACTTCACCTATCGATAACTCATTAAGTACCCTATAAGGGATTTTAAAATCATTTTCTTACTTTTTAGAAGTGGTGAGCATTTTTTAATAGGTATTAAAACATTTAAGTAAAGTTTATCAACTAGTTAAAATTTTTGTCCCTTTTTATTTTTTCGCAAATTTTAGAAAAATTTCAGCAGAGTGCCGCTTGTATTTTGATAAAACAGTTCTTCAAATACCTGAAAAAAATACTTCCAATGATTTATCTCATCAACTCAACCTCCATCACAACAAATTTCAACATCATTTCTCAACTTCCAAAAATTCAAATCCATAATTTCCAATTCAAAGATTATCCAAAATAATACTAAGTAATTTCATTCAAATTAAAACAAAATACTTTCATTCATATTACATTACAGTTAAAACAAATTACATTCATCCAAAATTTGCATTAGAAAAATCCAAACTAATATTATTACAAACTTTATACAACTGCTCACGACCATTTTCTACATTTACATACATCAAAATAATTTTTACAATCAGGGTATAAAATATACCCGATAAAACTTTAGGGAAGATGGCTCCACAATTCTTAGCAGCTCACTCTGCTGCTCCTCTAGTCTTTATATCTGTGATAACAATAACAGCCATCGCTGAGTAATATGACTCAGTGGTGCACAACATAATAAAATAATTTTTATGCAGAATTTAAATCATACTTATTCACAAATTTAGCTAAACATGATATGTAAATTCAAAACATGATTTATAAAATTTTAATCCAAATAATTTCATTTCCAAAGTCTCAAAACAAATTTCATAAAAACACAGTTATTTCATGCCATTCAAAACAATAATCATCTCAATAGCCAGAGGCTTATGAGAAGTCACATCACAAGGCTAGCTAGCTCAAATATATGGGAACCCATTCTTTTTCTTCTTCTACTGGTACACACCTCAACACTTGAGCCAGAGATGGAATCAAAATTCGAAACTAATTTCCCCCACTATTCGTGCTAGTGAGGTATTCAAATATGTGGTCATGACATTGTAGTTTCAAAACTATCTTAACAATTTACTAAACATTTATTGTCATTTCAAACACAAACAATAAATCTTTCAACAATTTAAATCAAAGCATAATAAACATTTCAATCCAATTGTGTAACATCCTCACTTTAGCTAGTATGTACAGTCTACTGCTCCAGTGACCAATGTCGGTCCAGGCAGCTAGAATGTTTGAAATTTTAAATAGACTAGAGTGAGGAGTTATAAAGAAACTAAATAATGCTCATAACAATCAAGGAAAATTTTTAGAAATGAAATACACTAAGGTTAAACGAGCCGAAACCCCAATGATGAGTAACCCGAAGGGGAAGTGACGGTGAAGGCCGTTAGCACACCTAGACTTAGGAAAAAATTATAAAATAATTATTGGAACTCCAAAGAAGGGTCATTGAGGTTCTTATGGCATTAAAATACCAAGGAAATGCTTAGAAAAATTTTTCTATCGGTACACACAATTTTGGCTCGTTAAGCCAAACGGAGGGCATTTTGGTCATTTCGTCTTCAGAGATGATTTTTGGCCAACTCCTCTAGTTAAAAAAATAATTTATATGACATAAAATATGAATAAATATTTTTAAAAATTTAATTGAAATTAAATAGACAAGAAAAGAATAAAAAATAAAAGAAATTAGAATTTTGACATCATAATGATGTCATTAAAATTCTCCCAACCAAGCCAATGTTGTCACATGGCATAAGTTTATTTAAAAAGACTAAATGGGCAGAAAAATGAAGAAAAAAAATCAAAACTCTCTCTACCCTTCTTCCTTGCTGTCACCCTTCCCTCCATGGCCACCATTAGCAAGCTTTTTAAAGCTTGATTTTCATGGCTTTTATCCAACTAAACCCTATATTTCCAATACAAAAAAGTGTTCTTACATCTTGGTGAGTCTTTTGGGAGCAAAAAGAAAAGAAAAAGAAGAATCCTAGCAAGTTGGAAATTTCACTCCATTAGAGGTTTGTGACCTAACCTTGATTTTCACTTCAAATTCATGTTAAAGGACTACGAATGAGTGCAAATTACAAAGAAATTTATTAAATACCATTTGTATGCCATCCCATAATTTCAGCAGCCTTGGTTGGGGTAAGATTGTAATGATTTTTATACAGTTAAAATAATAGTATGGCTTCCCTCAATATGCATCTCTTAAGTGGAGTGATGAAATACAAATGATAATGCATGGTTGTGATGTTTGAGTTAGGGTTTGGGATGAAAATAAGACTTTGATCATGTGATGATGAAAGTAGGTTTTAATGGTCAATTAGTGACCATTTGGTTTTGTTTGAATCAAAAAATGAAGTGGGTTGTGCAGTGGGATTTAAGTTTGGTGTGGCTGTCCTTGGTGACCTGCAGGACTGGGCATGAGTCCAGCAGGTTTGGGCAGCAATAACTGGAGTTGTAGAGATTCAATTAGTGTAAGGCAATTAGACATAAAACTAGACACATAATAGCACAACTTTGGTGAAGAAACCATGCCCAGAAAACCAAACCAAGTTGACCAAAAGATTGCCCTAATCCGGGTAACCTGCATTCTGCCTGGGCAAAATGACCAAATGAATAGTGTTTAGTTATTTTGCCATAACTCAGTGTAGAAAGGTCCAATTGACCTGAAATTTTACCAGCAATAAGCTGAGATATAGGCCTACAACTTTCATGGAGAAACCTAATCCAAATTATGACCATAACATATTCAACAAGTGACCTGAAATCATTGCTCCTAATACTGTAGATTTGGTCAGTCCAGAAATTCTGGAAAAATTATAATCCGACCAGTTGTGGTTTTTGGGCCATAACTTGAGCTACAAAACTCCAAATGGAGTGATTCAATAAAGGAAATGTAACTAGACAAAATAAGGAATAACTTTCATGTTGATATTTTGCCAAATTCCCACTGCAAAAATGACTAATGGAACAGTAAACAGAAAGCTTGAAAACTGAAAATTTTGTACAATTAACATTAAGCTTAGAAATGGTATTGGCAACCAATACCAACAATTTTAGAATGGAAAATGTCGTATGTTGGGAGTATTAAAACCAATGTACCTATTGTCCATGTAAAAGTCAACATTTTGTTGACTAATAAATTGAATAGTAACACTAAAACTTGAATTTCAAGAATTGTAAAACTTAAAAGTGTAATATGCCCTAGTATACCTAGCACTATTGGCCTGGATAGGTTGGCATGCCAATAGGGTTCTGTTAGCAGTACTGCATATGGCTTCATGCCATTCTGTGTTTAATGGCCTCCCATACCATTCTGTGGTAAAATAGCCTTTGGCTATGGTAATTGAGTTATTATACTTGAATTACATCCTTGATGATTATTACAGCTTATTAGCTATTCTGTTGCACACCGGGAGACACAATGTGACCGATCGTGTGATGGTTCGAGGTACTTAGTACCCAGTGCCAGTTTACCCGTTTATCCAGTCCAGTCGACTAGTATGGGTTACTCGGGCAATGATAATGAATCTTATAAATTTATAATGAAATTATACTGCAATAAATACTAGGAATTAAGTCTACAAAAAAAAATGTAAACATACATTCTGCATATTTACTTTATTTTAGTTACTTTATTTTATTTTATATTGTCACCACTAAGCAGAATTGCTTAGCGTGTCGCTTTTGCCACGCGCAGGTACTGGAGACATAGCTGGGGAGCCCAGCAGACATCAGACTGGGTGAACTTTCAGAGCTACATATTGAGTCCAAAGTCACCTCACATCTGCAGTGCACTTGGTAGGACATTAGGACTTTGGGTGGCATTTTGTATTTTGCATTTTGTATTAGTTTTGGGTTGTAACTATAAACTCTTGAAATTATGTGATAATGTAAAGATTTGAAATTTTATGTTATTGAAATTTTCTGTATATTAAGTTGAAAAATGAAATGTTGAGAAATATTTATGAATGTGATTCAAGTGATGATGTAAATAGAAAAATTCTGAAAATAGTAGTGAGATTTTGAAATTGAGTTGAGATGTGTGTATAATGAAGTTCTGGATTTAGAAATTATATTGGAAGTGTCTTTTAAATAGGTTCAGAAGAACTGTTTTTCCAATTTATAGCCGGCACTGTACCGGATTTTCTATAAAAATTGCAAAAAAATTCAGATTTATCAAAAATTGTAAATAAATGAATTAAAAGGGATAAATTATAATGGAAATATGAATTGGGGCTCCGGCACACTAAGTGGCATATCTTGCTTAGCTACACTGTAGACGAGTAAGGGGTGTCACATTTAGTGGTATCAGAGCATCGGTTTAGGCGTTTCTAAGCCTAGATAGAGTGCATACCATTGCATTGCATTTGTAAGTGTTGAGGTGACACTGATGCAGATCTGTTTGTTTTCTTATTTTGAATAGGATATGGATCCTGCTTCTCAAAGAGCTATTGATGAAGAGGTGGAGAGTCGTGCTCCACTAAGGGCTGAATCTAGGCGTAGGGGAGAATCTGCTCTACCAGCAGCTGAGGCACCTGCCCAACCTCAGTTTGCACTATTTCAGCAAATGACTGAGTTTTACCGGTAAATGATGGGAGCAATTCCACCACCACAACCACAGCCACAACCTCCACCAGCACCACAGAAGTCCCATCTGGAGAAACTGCGAAAACATGGGGCTGTGGATTTCTTTGGGAAGAGGGAGGATAATCCCATGACAGCAGAAAACTGGTTGGATAGAACAATCAAAGTGCTGAAACAGCTTAATTGCACTCCCAAGCAAAACCTGGAGGGTACTGTGTCCCTATTTCAAGATGATGCATATCAGTGGTAGGACACAGTAACCAGTGAGGTGCAACCGGAACAGATCACTTGGGAATTCTTCCTCACAGAGTTCAGGAAGAAATATGTTAGCAAAGTGTATTTAAAAGAGTGAAGAAGAGAATTTATCAGTCTAAGACAGAGACAATTATCAGTGGTAGAGTATGAGCGTGAGTTTGTCAGACTAAGCCGGTATGGGAGGGAGATAGTCCCTACAGAGGCAGAGAGGTGCAGAAGGTTCGAAGAAGAGCTCAATGACAATATTGAAGTCATGATAACAGCATTGGAAGTAACACCCCTATTTGCATAGCCTGGTAAATTTTACTGTTCCGGTGACCGGTGTCAGTTCGGACAGTTAAGGGGATTAGAACCACACTTAAGACAACTAGATAAGCCATAAACACAAATAATTAGTAATTGTCAATTAGTTAAGTATAAATAAGAAAAACAGAACATAAGAAGTTAAATGAGCCAAGAGTCACAGCGATGGGCGACCTTCTCGGGAAGGACTGCGAAGTCAATTTAAACTCAAATTTTGAATCGTAAAATGTGACGCCGCGGTCCTTGGGACTATTGTGAACATAATGGAAATATGACACCCCTTACCCGTCTACAGTATAGCCGAGTAAGATAAGTCACACAGTGTACCGTAACACCCTATTTTATTTCAATCATTTTTATCCTTCCCGTTTATTTTTTTTCAAAGTTATGAAGTACAATTTGCGAAATATAATTCATTTAAGTCATTTATTGAAATTGTAATTTATTTGAGGTTCCGTAAATTTTATAGAAAATCCGGTAGAGTGCCGGCTAAAAATAGAGAAAACAATTCTTTGAAACTTGTGAAAAGCACTTCTAAAATTTTCAATCAATCCCAAACTCCATTTCATCAACAACATCTCAATATTTTTCAACAATAGGTGCTGCGAGGAGGTTCACTGGGCAGTGTTAACCT